>NC_089796.1:51892898-51907898 GCF_040412425.1 Macrobrachium rosenbergii
TAAGCTTCTCATGACGGAACTGCCACAGTTCTATCACTTAGGCATTGATGTTGATATCACTGATGAGTCATTTAGCATAGATATCGGTATTTTTGTAAAAGGTGTGTCTTTACTTTGAACGTTTATGAGAAATTATTTCGTGAAAGCAGTCACTGTCCATATATGTACATGACAGATTTGTGTAAAATATATATAAAAATAAGGCGAGAAGTGTAAAGATATGCTTCGAGAGTATCCATTTTTCAACAAATACCAGAGGTTTGTTAATTAAAAAAACCTAGTAATAGGAAATTCTATTACGAATCATTTTCATTCGTAGATGTAGCTTTTTAAATTTAAATTTAGTTGAAGGATTCCCTCCAAGCAGTCATGAAACAGCAAAATATCTGCTACAGTAAGGAATTCTACGCCTGCACTATATTATTTACAATAGCTTTATTCCGAATATCACCGGGGCATTAATCCTAAGAAGTCTCAGTCCTATCGCCCTGAGCAATAAACAAATATTCTCATGAACTTAACATTTACCAAAGTACTGAAAACAGCAAATCACGTTTTCCGGGAATTGACCACAGCAGGTTATTGATGTTGCCTTGCAACCAGGAACTGCACCAGCTATGATTGTCAAACATTTAAGTAATCGCTCTCGAAACAATAAATATTGAGTGCATTTTCTACCTTAAATACTCGAGTTTGTTAAAGAAAGATGAACTGAACGACATTATTGTATTAAATGGAAAATGCAAAAATGAGCACTGAACTGACACCACTCTCTCTTGATCTTTCCAGGGGAGTAAAATTTAAATAGGCTTCATGTCTGACGTTATCACCACCTATTACAGTACATATCCCACATAGCTACAGTAATCAAGAGCCAACATTCTTCCAACATCCATTTACCATTTCTGGCGTCCATTTACCTTAATAATTACCTTACTATTGCTTAAATATGTCTTCACTGTGCATCCTCTTATATTACACTTAGAGCAAATTCTCCACCCCTGAGGTTACTCTTGACAATCACAGACAACCACTTTGTCTCCTAAAATCATCAGTGCATTCACACATCATTCACGATTATCCTGTCGTTATTCGAATGACTACGCCTACAAATTCTTTTGCTTTCGTTAACGTCTTTTTCTGGCACTAAAAATGAAGCATCCTTGGGTGAGTATTAAACCTGCCTGAGATCCACGTTTACACAAAACCAGCCACTCACCATCTACGTAAACTTACAGAAGCTCCCAATAAATTACTCTCTAAACCTTGCATCTTCAGTGCTACCGTTTCGGGTTCATCAAAAGCATTTTCAAAGTCCACACATACCATGGAACGTGTTTTCCGTCCACTCTCAAGCAGTATGGCATGTCCAAAAAGGGTGGGAATGATGCATTGGCAAGGTGTGCCACGGGATCCATGAAAATTTTACGTTTCCATCCTGGATTGGCCACCCAGTACTGTGGTCAGCAAATTCACGGGGACTAATATCCAGGTCCTCCCTAAAGAAGTCACTCCACCTATGGTACTGGTCAGTGGATGGCAAAATATGATTTTTCTACGCCATCGCTAAATATCTCCACGCCCATTGCATGGCTGCAACATCATGAAGAAAGAGACTATTGCTGTGAGTACCAGCAATCATTGCACCTTCAACTCGCAATAATCATACCACCGACAAATGTCTTATGGAGGTGAGTATGGTAAACTGTTTCTGTATATACAGTACTTGCAGGAATCAAAGTTTGTATTTTTTCTAAGAAACAGTTTTTCTAAGAAATCGTGCCATTCTCAACCTAGTAACAATTACAACAAATTTCTTGTTATCCGATTAATGATAAATCTAACTTACTCATGTCATTTGGTCAGAGGTAAGTTTGTAAGGTGTACACTTGCAAATCTTATTAAAAAAGTCATGGTATTTGCATCTACTTTTCAAGAACCAACAGTAAATTACAGGTAAGTGTGATGCAAAATTCAGAGTCCATTTCACATTTGTCTCTTACGATGCTCTGAGATCCTAATTCTGTTTCATAGATTAAGCATTCCGGCTTTTTTCTTCCAAGATAAACCCAGTGAATCCGAATATGCTTGTCTGCATCAGAATTTCTTTGGAACAGATTATCTGGTCTCTTGGTGGTGGTATTTTCATTGTAAGTACCTTCTCTTCTGACACCATCACTACATTAGCATTCTTTCATTCTTTCATTTATCAGTTATCTTCCTCTTAACATCTGCTTCTTTCTGCTTGCTTAGAATCATCCAGAACTTATCAGTAAATTCCTCTGATTTTGTCATCCAGTTTATTTATGATTGTTTTAATTATTTGTTATGCACTGCAACCGAACTTCAAACTATGGTTTTCCGTCAATTTATCTTATTTTATGAATGATCCCATTCTACCTTACACCGCAAGAACCCATCACTGACTCGGTGTCCCCTTCGCGAGAGAGAGAGAGTATTGCTCATGAGTTACTCTGCCTACATCGATACCTGTAATATCAGCCTTCTTTTCCAAACAAAACATATAAAAACAACTCTTTTCATTTTCACTTACACGGGATGCCTCTCTCTCTCTCTCTCTCTCTCTCTCTCTCTCTCTCTCTCTCTCTCTCTCTCTCTCTCTCTCTTTTAGCTCAAGACAACAACCATTCACAACACGTAAAGGTGTTTTCGAAGGACACCAAATTTTATTTTCATTCTTTCGTCCTCAATTTCCCGCGCAAAGGGCAAGGGAAGGAAACAAAGCACAAAGTTAAGAATTGAAAATTGGAGATACTTTCGTGACAAAGTTTTCCAAAAAGGGAGCGGCATGTCGTACAAGTTATCAAAATAAGAGAGAGAGAGAGAGAGAGAGAGAGAGAGAGAGAGAGAGAGAGAGAGAGAGAGATGGTCGTATATCAATGAAAACTTAAAGGAATAGCTAATATTAAAAAAAAATGTATATATATATATATATATATATATATATATATATATATATATATATATATATATATATATATATATATATACACACACACAATCATATATATATATATATATATATATATATATATATATATATATAATATATATATATATATATATACACACACACAATTGAAGCTACAAATGTTGTTTAATATCAAATTCGGGAATATCCCCGATGGGGAATTATCACCAAAGGGGTATTCCTGAAGTAGTGTGAATTTGATATTAAACAACATTTATAGACTCATGATTGTATATAAATCACAGTGTGATAAAAATTTCATATATATATATATATATATATATATATATATATATATATATATATATATATATATATATATATATATATATATATATATATATATATAAAGAATTGCCATGAAGGCGTCATGACAAGAGCATCACGACCACCGTGGAATCATGAGTTGTCCTTCTCCATTCAAGGCATAATATTATCCTCATCGGTTGGGAAGAGACCTCTCTCTATCACATCGCACCACACTCTGGCTATTATGAAGATGGCTTAATTCTAACCAACCAACCAACCAACCTTATGTTTCCAGAAATCTATTGATAATTCTTACTTCAATATCCATGAAAAGTAACTAAGATGAAATAATAATCTCACTGTAATGTTTTATCTCTTGCATTCTCTCGATCGTTCCCAACCATTTTCCTGTGAATCCCGAAGACTGTTATATAAAAACAATGTCAGTGCCCTTTCTTGTCAAGTTCGTCCGATGACATCTTCCCGAGAGCTGACAGCAACTAGTCCATGCGTTGGTTCCCACCTCTCTTCTTTCATTCTTTCTTTATCAACGCAACTCTATTTCCTTTTGAAATCCACTTTTTTACGGCATAATTTCCTTTTCAGCATGGCCTTCATTGCAGGAACTCATGAACATCAGTAACAAGAGCAACAGCAACAGCAACAGCAAAGCAACAAGAGTCATAGTAGTTTTCTTTCAAGAAAATTAACAAAACAATAACTGTGCTGTATTTACTTGTCAGGGAGAAGACAAGAAGCGCGTGCTCTGCTCCTTTCTGTTTAGACTGTCACTTGCCAATGAGTGCGGGTAAGACAGACTCATGACCCATGACACTGTTCCTAAAATAGTCTAGATACCCGAGGAAGTTACTGAGCAACAGTGATGAAGCTGTAAAAAAGAACTGATAGACGAATCGCCATCTTTGCCTCATTGCCATAGCTAAATTCTGATTAAAGGAGAGAAATGGAGTGCTAAATTAAGAAATTGGATGAAAGCTGTCAGTTCAGTATACGGCGAATATAATTCGATGAACAGCTACAAAAACCAAGTCCTCGATCCATCGCTAAAACAGAAGATGAAATTCTGGAGATTTTCCAACCACTGATCCCATTTCAATTCTCTTGGCTGATACTTGTTTTGAATAACATTTCTACCGTCAAATCACGCTGGGCAAGTTCGAAACCTTCCATAAATATGTATTCATATTTCAATCTTGAAATAACCTTGAAATAAACGTGACCAGAGAACAAAACTTAAGAACATTTCAATTTTTAACACTTATTTTATGCGCAAATATTTACTTGACATATACAGTATACCTGCAATGCAGCAACACGGGAGTTTCCATACCAGAAGAATACAAATCATTTGAAAAAGAGACACGTGGCATACAGGTCCCCCATGCTGGTAATGTCTATCCAGGTCTCCATACCCCTATTATGAGTTTGGCGTTTGTATATTTTCTTGTTTCTCTTGTGCTGCATTGTTATATTTCTGTGTCACTTGAGAGATTTTTCCATGCATTCACTATAGCCGGTTTATGAATCTTCTCTTCACTAGAGTGGAATTCTTAATACGCTCACACTGACATTTTCACTTAATCTCTTTATGCAATCCTTTCAAATTTGTCAAACTTTTAGGCACTTCTGATTTTTTTACTTTGGATTCAAAGAGAAAGTTTGCCCTACCTCACTCGCTTTTTTTATGTAAGCTAATAGTTTTACATAATCTCTGTAGTCTGTCTCGTTTCATTATCTTCATTTCACATACATGCAGTGCTATAGCTATTTACTGTATGTTCACGATATCTATGGACAATTATCTGTAGTGTACCCAATCAAAATAACCAGCTACAATGAATGTATGGAAAAATCTCTTAAGATGACATAGAAATATAACAATGCAACACCAGATAAAGAAGAAAATATACAAACTCCAAACACATAATAGTAAACATATGACACTAACAGAGGTAACTCCATGATATAAGCATAAGACGACTTTGATTAAATATAAATTTATTCATCACCATTATGATATCTGATTGTTAAGTATGTAACATTTGGCAAATTATGAAGCTTTGTTAATAAAACACATGTAACTTTTTTATTTTTAGGCAAATTAAACGACAAATAAACATGCTGTTAAGCGGGAAACCACTTCCGAAGCCAACCCAAACCTCCAAACTAACTTGCACCCCAAAATAACGAAATTTCATACTGATACCATTTTTCTTAAAGTTTATTGCATTTTTTTACTAAGGTAATTTATGTTTGCCTGCTAATAATTAGGATTTTGTATGTTTACTGTTTGCGATTTGCAGTCATTGTAAGACCATTTCAGTGTTTAAAAACTACTGCAAACTAATGAGGTCCCTAATGGTTGCAATGACATTTCTGTGTATACCTTTTTGATTTACTGGATCTTATGTAAACTTATTCTTGTTTTACCGTCATGAAGGAATGTTTTTTTGATATGTGGTGTTTTCCTCTTAACAATAATAATGATTGTTTAATTTAATCTTTGGTTTTCTGATGCCCAAGATTTCATTTATAATGGGTATATTTTGTTTAATTTATCTTTGTTTATGCCACTGACTGATTTAAACAAATTGTAAATTCTGTACAAATGATTTAATCTTAAGGTCTCCTTTTGTATTACTTAGCTCCTTCCTCTTTTGTCTGCCTCATATATATATATATATATATATATATATATATATATATATATATATATATATATATATATATATATATATATATATATATATATATATATATATATATATATATATATATATATATATATATATATATATATATATAATATATATATATAATTAACTGTTCGAACTCTCTCCTTTGTCTCTTAGTAGAATAGAATTAATTTCTATTTTTAAACTTTAGAAGTCATAGAGGGGATACAGTTTTGCTAGGTCAAACCTTAGTTATACTGTTCTTAAAAACCACTTTTCTGTGAACTGTATTCTGGTGAGTCCATTGTCCTTACAGGTCAGGCTCTGGGTAGGAGGAGTTTTGAAGCAAACATCTAGAAGGTGCCCCAGCTTCGAGAGATTCTCAACTCAGCTGCCATAGCACATGGACGTGTTCCATGCTGTCCTCCAAGCACCCTTTGTCTAACACGAGGGAGAAAATTGTTATTCCAAACGGACCAAGGAATCTTATTCAATTGATCACTGTATTAGCTCAACCAGCGGTAAGTCTGATTTTGACAATTATTCCCCGTTCTCTTTCCTTCAACTGAAACTCCCATTTTTCCTTGTTCAATTTTCCTCTCTTAAACAGTCACTGACTAAGAAATCTTAATAAAACATATCCCTTGTATGAAGTCATTTATTAAGTATAATTATTGTTGTCTAGTGAAGTCACATAACATATCCTCCATGGTGTTAAAAGTATTATTCTTAACATAAGAATCATCCACTTGTGATTAAATAATGACGAGTCAGAGTTTCTGTAGTGCAAGATTGTTATCTGGATAAGTAATTTCCAGAAGTGTGTATGCCTTGGGCCTGAACAAATTCTCTTTCTTGGAGAAGAATCTTCATCCTCAGTACCAAGAAGCCTCAATTTGACGTTCCTTGCAGTTAAATGCCTTATAAAGCATTCGAGAGGCACATAATCTGTTGCATTCATTTCTATGTAGCATTGAGGTATTTGTCTTAACTAAGACTAATATTCTGAGCAGCTGTTAGCTCCTGCAAATAAGCCATTTCATTTTATTTCACTTTTGTTGAAACTAGTTTTTCAGTAAGTTTGCTGAATTAATTTATGTGGTTATGTAATAGACTTCCATTCTTTGTTATACTAGCTACAGCAGACGACCAAATCTTTTCAGTATCAGTCCTTTAGAGTTAATTTTAGCCTTAATTGACAGAATTACATGGATCTTAGGTAAAGCAAGGCGATATAAATCCAGTTAACTAATTATTAAACTCATTAGCCGAATGACCCACGTAACATTGGCGACGTCTTGCCACGATCTCTGTAATTAACTAGACGGTGGCTGTTGCTAGCTATCCCACAGAGATATAAAGAACTTGGAAAATCAAGTATTAATTAACTCAAAGATGAAAGTCAGATCATATCAATTTCATGTGCTCTCCCAAGCAAAGAAGGGTACAGGCCAAGGTAAGCAATATTAATATCATTGTTTTATGAATAAGACAGAGTAGGTAGGAAAGTGTGAAATAAATGAGTAGAATTCACGGATAGGGAAAGTTAAAAAATACCACATCAGGCAGCTACATTCCAATCAAGGTCGTAGCTGAGTTATCGAGTCACATTTATTATTCTGCTATTCGCTGGCCAACGAGTAATACATGATATTAAATTTTGAACTAGTTAGCTTAGTGCATGGCCAAGAAAAGGAGTGCTTCTCTCATAGGGTAAGACGGGCTATTTCAAAGTCCCTAGGATGTAACAAAGCAACCGTGGAAATCGTAAAAGAGAGAGGCCACTGAATCAGCGTGACGACGAGAATTACTTTCACTTGTGCGAAAATCATATTAAACTTCGCTTGCTCTTCCAGTAATAACGTAAATAACTGTAACAGTGCGTAATTTCATAATCTGCCATTTTACATTAATGTAAGTCAGGCCAGTACCATTCCTTTGTGTCCTGAAGGGCCCCGAAATAAGCATGGCTGCCGAGTGCAGGAATTAATCAGCCTACGGCGCACAAAAAAAAGACAAAATCATAACAAATTCGATTTCCATCTTTATAACGTAAAGTAACTCACATTTGTGGTATTTTAAGTTAAAACTTGCATTCCCATATAAGCCTCATTCGTTTCATAAGAGGAATTCGAGTGTTTTGTTCTTTTGTATTGTAATAACATAAATCTCGGTGCTAGTTTAAACGAGACACGTACATTATTCACCTGTGTGACATCACGAGCAGACGTCTCGCTCATTCAAAGTATCGTCGCACTCAGATGCACCGAGTCACAAACTACTTCACGCAGTGTAATACCTCACTCACAAATCTTTATAATATATAAATCCTTCAATTAAAGGGAAAAACTAGGTAGACGTAATTTTATATAGCTGCTTCAAAGAAAGTTAAGTCAGGAAATATGAAAAAAAGCTAGGAAATATAAAAGGAGTTCCTATAAAAATATGCATCTTAGCAGGGAATTAAATAAAAAGGGAGAAAAAAGAAACTCAGGATGAATTAACAATACGTTCAAGTACACAAATTAAAGAATTTAACCAAGAATTAATAAGAGCATAGTGTAAAAGGGCATGCTAATATTGGCAGATAACCCATTACCTAGCATAGCCAAATTAATCAGAGGATTCAATATAAGAAAACCTGCTAGTATTCAAATTTTCTTTCTTTTTCTCTCATTTCTCACGCAGTGCAAATTTTGCCTACGCACTTGTGTGTTAGTACTTGCTTCATTTTCTTTTTTTCTTTTATTCACTTTTCTTAAGCGCTTTAGGCAGCTGAGAGTGTAAGTGCTCCGTCTCCATAAAAAAAAACCTCTGTCCCACAGATCATTGAGGATAAGTTAAGAATTAATCACAGTTATTGACAACTGTCCACCATGAGTGGGGTCTATTTATCCAGACTTAAGCATAAAAGTCTTCCTCCCTCTGCATGAAAGAAAGAAGCACCGCTAGTACTAGGAACTAGTCACCCACGAGTTTCAAAGCAACCAAAATTGATTTTCCCTTGCCACAGTGCCACTAACCTGAGGCGCTGTCATAACCAACTGAAGCACTTACCTATGTTTTCTCTTACCTTTCCTTTTTCTCCTACTTATTAATTACACTCTGCTTGGACAAAGCCTTTCCCCTCAGTACAATTAGTTGTACTCCAAAAGAGTGGCGATTCCTTGGAATGCACCGGCACCCTAGTGCCACCAAAGATAAAAAGTCCTGTGTGACTAAACCAATACACCTGTACCTCGAGATACAGAGTGCCAAAGTGTGACCTCTGCATGGCACACTCAGTCACAGTGCCACCTTACTGAAAAGGTGCCTCACCACTGAAGTGTCACCCAAACCTGAGGGAAACTTCCCCAATTCATAGGTAATTCCAGCCATCCAAGGCAGACGATCTTAACCATCCTTACCCTCCCAGAACCATGTCGCTGGAAAGTCGCCTAGCCATCCTGAACATAGGCAAGAAACTGGGTTATGAAGGAGCGGAACTAGCTGATTGGGTCAAGGAACAGCTGGATGACTTGGCCAAGCGAGAGAGGGAAGAAAGAGAGGAACAGAGGAAGCGTGGAGATGCACAGAGGAAGTATGATGAATAGTAGCGGCAGCTGGAAGACTCAAGAGAAGAGAAGAAAAGACAGCATGAATTAGCCCTCAGGGAAAGCGAGCTAGCTCTCAAAGAAAAGGAGCTTGAGCTGGAGAAGACTGGAAAAGTAAATGCTGAGGCTTTGGCTACCCAACAAGCCTCCAACCCCACACCTGCTGCACCAAATGCTCCCATATCAAGCATTAATTCCCTAGTCTCCAAGTGGACTGAGGAAGAGCCACAGGCATGGTTGGAGGAAATAGAGACTCTCTTTGAAAACTACAACACCACCAAGACAGAGAGGGCCTTAGTGCTTGCCAAGCACATGGAAGGCAAAGCTAAGGCAGTCCTCTGCCCACTGGAGAAGAGTCAAAGAGGCAACATGGTAGAAGTTCATAGGGTCATAACAAAAGCCTATGAAATAGCCCCAGAGAAATGGAGACAGTGGTTTCAAGGTCTTGACAAGGGAAGTCGGCTGGTCCTGGACCGAATGGGCCTGTCACAAGACCCAGTCTGGTACACGCTGGTTCAACTCCCTGTCGTGCATCACATTCAAGGACCTGTTCAATCGTACCATGCTGGAGGATCTTTTTCAGTGTGTCCCTGGGCCTATTGCTATGTATCTCAATGACAAGCAGCCCACTGTGTTTATGGAAGCCTGCCATATGGCTGAATCCTGGGAAACTTGCCTGAAGAACAGACTACCTAGCAAGCCTACGTGTACCCACTGTAAGAAGGTGGCGCACACCGAATCCGAGTGCCGCTATAAGTTGGGCACCACCAAGCAGCCTCCTACTAAAAACCAGAACTCCTCTCCATCCACTTCCACTCAATCTCCTCCACCAACAGCCACCGTAGGTAACTGAGCCCCCACAAAGGGCCCTTTTCGATCCTGTGGTGCTGCCAGCCATTATAGTGCTGGACATACGGCCTGCACAAATCATGTCCCAACCACCAAGTTCATCAACTTAATAAGCACCACATTCTCCAAGGCAAGGCGGCAGGAGATACCTCACCCCGAGAGGCTGGATACCCAGTCCATCTCGGTGGCACCCCTCGATGGCTCTAGCCTGCCAGTGGCCCTACTGGTTACAGAAGACACTGCAGCCTGATTGACAGGCCCCAAGTGCCAATTAGTGCCACGGTTGATGAGAAAACTCTGTGGGAGATGAAATGGGTAGAGGGCCACACCAAATCCATCCCCACAGTCGAGCTCCAGGTCACGACACCTTGGGGCATGCTTACCTCACCACCTTGGAGTAGTAAGTGGAATCAGGCCCAGAGTGAAATTCCTGTTGGGTCAGGACCTCCTCTGGAGAAGCCCTTCCCCAACACCCCTCCGTAGCCATGCTACCTCCGCATTGGAGGCATCAACTGTAGGCTTAACAAACAAGAGCACAGCCACTTTGACTGGCGTGCCACCAAAACAAGAAGAATTACCTTCCGCCTGCCAAAGTGGTCAACAGAAGGGGCACACTCCGTGCAATTCCAAGCCTAGCCCTCCCTCTTCATGAAAGGATGACCACCAATGAAGTCCTCCCTCTGCATGAAAGGACATTAAAGGAAAGCAGTACCACTGTCGAGCATGCAAGGTGACAGGCCACTCCACTAATTGGGAGGTCTGCCTCGATAAGCAACGCCCAGTGGACGCCCCAAATCAAGCACCTCCAAGAGGCTCTGACCTACAGCTGGGACAGGAATCTCTGTCTCAGGCCAACTCAAGCCGTCTGCGAAGTATTGCACCTCCAGACTACTCATCAGGCATGCCTGACCATCAACCACTGCCAGTGCCATTCTCCGTCCATCTCAGACGTTGAACCACCACTAGAATTGGACTCTGTGCCTGGCCCTACCATAGTGCCAGATCCAGATCACAACATGGATCCTCCTATGGGAGATCCAGGAACCTTCACCTAACTGATCCTCACAACTTGTGAGCCTCTGGCACCCAAAACTTCTTCTTCCTCACCACATCTGTCCCCAGAAGATGAACCTCTGGTGGATCTAACTGCTACACCTTCTCTGGGAGACCAGGAACTGGCTTCCCCAGACACAGAGGTTGAGACCACTCCAGCTCCAGTTGTCATAGCAGCCAGAGTAGGGAACTCTCCAGTAGCCTCTGAGGTTACCCCTGACTTCACGCCCCTAGCTCTTCTGGCCTTTCCCCAGAATCAGTGCCCTCATCACCTCCTAGGACTGTTGTAGATAGGCCTTGGAGGAACCCAAAGAAGAAGAGGAAGGGATGGAAGAGAGCCAACTAGCTGCAAGAGCCACTAGTTCACCCTGGCACTCATGCCTCCTTGGCACAGTGCCTTTCCATCTCAGAGCGATCCTGGCTTCTGCCCAGAGGAGGTAGCCGGTGTGGTCTCTGCCTTAGTAACAGCCTAGACCACCAGTAGTATTAGTAACATTGTCATTTAAATCTTGTAATGAGCAGCAGTAACTAAGTAAGTATAACTTGTTAAGCCAGTAATTGCAACTATTTTGAGTAGAGCCATTGAGCTCATGACATGCATGGCATAATATTTCAATTGAGGAAAGCATTTTCCATATAAAACTGAGGAGGAATGGGTCCCTTTGCCGTTCAAGTATAAAAACTTCAGGTTACTGCTTTGTTTACTGTGATTGTACATTCCAGTGTAGGAAATTGTATACTTGTAAGAATATTGCAAGTTAGCTAGTTCATTGTCCTTTAAATGATTCTACAGCAGTGTTCCAATAGGCTATGACATAAAAGATACAACTGACTGTACCATTTGTCTAGGGATAAATTTTGCTATCATCAGAGATAGCATGTAAGTATCCGTAGACACCTTTGAGTAGTGTTAGGTTTCTGTAGTAAGTGATTAAAGCTCATATCCCATTCTAGAGTCAGGTAGATCCTTAACTGGCTGCATTGCAAGGGCAAAATCTGTTCGGGGAAAAGAGTAAAGTAATCCAGCCGAACAAATTTCTTAGTACAGGCCTTCAAAACAAGGAAGAATATAGATTTCTCGCATGAGAAAAAGCAAGGGTGAAGCAGTTGTTTTCAAACTAAACTCATCAACCGTCCAAGGGTGGGAATTTTAAACTCATAGAAGTCATAGACAGGATACAGTTATGCTAGGCCAAACCTTAGTTATACAGTTCTTAAAACCCACTTTTCTGTGACCTGTGTACTGGCGAGTCTATTGTCATTTCAGGTCCGGCCCTGGCTAGGAGGAGTTTTGAAGCAAACAGCCAGAAGCTACCCCATCCTCGAGAGATTCTCAACTCAGCTGCCATAGTACACTGACATGTTCCATGCTGTCCTCCAAGCACCCTTTGTCTCTTCCCCTTTGTTCATCATGAGGGAGAAAATTGTTGTTCAAAATGGACCAAGGAATCTTATGCAACTGATCACTGCATAAGTTCAACCAGCGGTAAGTCTGCTTTTGACAATTACTCCCCATTCTCTTTCCCTTCAACTGAAACTCCCATTTTTCCTTGTTCAATTTTCCTCACTTTAACAGTCACTGACTAAGAAATCTCAGTAAAACATAAAACCCATTTATGAAGTCATCTATTGAGTATGATTATTGTTGTCTAGTGAAGTCACATAACTTACCCCCATAGTGTTATAAGTATCATTCTTGACATAAGAATCATCCTCTTGTGATTAAGTAATGATGAGTGAGAGTTTCTGTAGTGCAAGATTGTTATCTAGACACGTCTTTTCCAGAAGTGTGTACACCTTGGACCTGAACAAATCCTCTTTCTTGGAGAAAAATCTGCATCATCAGTACCTAGAAGCTTCAATTCGACATTCCTTGCAGTTAAATGCCTTCTAAAGAATTCGAGAGGCACATAAACCTGTTGTGTTCATTTCTATGTAGCACTGAGGTACTTGTCTGAACTAGGACTAATATTCTGAGCTGCTGTTAGCTCCTGTAAATAAGCCATTTCATTTTATTTTACTTTTGTTGAAACTAGTTTTTCAGTAAGTTTGCTGAACTAATTCATGTGGTTATGAAATAAACCTCTATTCTTTGTTATACTAGTTTCAGCTGGCGACCAAATCTTTTCAGTATCTGTCCTTTAGAGTTAATTTTAGCCTTAACTTACATGGGTTTTAAAGCCTATAATCCAGTTAACAATTATTAAACTCATTGGGTCTTAGGTATAGCAATATATATATAAATATATATTAACTGTATAATATATATAAACTCATTATATAACAATAATAATATATAATAATATATATAATAATATATATATATATATATATATATATATATATATATATATATATATATATATATATATATATATATATATATATATATATATATATATATATATTTATACCTAATGTTTTATTCAGTGACTCTGTTGGTGGATATATCATTGGTTCAGCAATCTTGCTAATGAATGGTATGTAAAATTAATGTTAGGATGTATTTTACTGGCAAATTTCTTGATTATACCAATAAAATACACCCTAGCATTAATTTTACATTTGAATATGAAAATGAAAATGCGCTGCCATTTTTAGATGTAACAGTTTTTAGATGTAATGATCATTTTAACACCACGGTTTTTAGAAAGAAAACTTTTACTGGCATGGGCTAAAATTTTTATAGTAAATGTTTTTACCATTTTAAACTAAACTCCATGTCTACCCTCTTTCTTAGTGCTTTTAACATAACGTCTTTTCACAGTGAAATAACCTATCTCCACCAATATTTCACTAACAATTGCTTTCCGTCGAAACTTTTTTGTAAAAACCTCTACAAATTCTTAAACATTATCGTCCATCCTAAAATTAAAATACCAACAGTACCAAAATTACGATTATATCCCATTTATTCATGACCAAAATTTCTACGGTGAACTGAAGTTGTTAGTCGAGAAATTTTTACCTGCAATTGAATTCAAGCTAATACCCTGCAACCCAATAAATATTAGATTTCTATTTAAACAAAAAGAGAAACATGATCCACTAATGACCTCAGGAGTCGTACTTGGGAAGTGTGTCGGCTTCACACGGAGGTTATTCAAAGTGAGATTGGACTCTCATCGAGGCGTTAGCTATAGAACAGGTATCAAATTAACTAAACCTCAATTTTCATATATATGTGAACATACAAAGAAATGTAAATCTGGCATACATTACAAAGATTTTAAAATTTATAGGCCAAACTCCTAGCGAACAATATTTAGCAATCTTAGAATCACTCTTCATTAAACAACTTGTTCCACAGTTAAACACCCAGTCTTCCTCAACACCCCTGTACAGTATCTCTCGTGAGCTTAAGTCGAAGCTGAAGTTCTGCTGAACCCGGCCCGAATTGTCAGTCACTCGGTCTGTTCCCTCAGCACCTTAAGGCAATCACTCCTCCGTATCTTTTGTACTTGTCATTTATATTATTTGTCTAGTTTTTTAAATGTTAAATTTTAGTCCGAGTTTGCTATTTTAACGTTTGTTCTTCTCTTTTTACAGCTTGAAAATGGGACTTTTA
>NC_089796.1:51912898-51952898 GCF_040412425.1 Macrobrachium rosenbergii
GGCTACCTTCTCTGGGCAAGGGGCCAGGATCACTCTTAGATGTTAGGGCACTGTGCCAAGAGGGCACTAGTGCCTGGAGGAGCTTATAGCTCGGCAACTACTGGGCTCTCTTCTTCCCCTTCTTCTTCTTCTTCGGGTTCCTCCAAGGCCTATCAGTAGCTGGGCCTAGGAGGTGATGAGAGCACCGACTCGGGGACAGGCCAGAAGGGGTAGTGGGCGCGAAGTCAGGGGCAACTGCAAAAGCTGCAGGAGGACTCCTACTCCGGCTGCTGCGACAACCGGAGCGAGAGCGATCTCGACTTCTGCGTCCAAGGATGCCAGTTCCTGGTCTTCAAGGAAGGGGTACCATTTCGATCCTCCAGGGTTCATCCCTGGAGTCAAGTCAAATTTTGCAAAGAAGAAGTTTCGGGTGCTGGAGGCTCTCCAGTCGCAATGATCAACTGCATGGGGAATCTTAAATCTCCCAGAGGAGGATTCGCCTCATGATTTAGACCCGGCATAGGGGCCTTTTCCATTGGTAGCTCAACGTCCGGGACGGACGGAGTCTGGCACTGCTCAGTGCTCGCCAAGTGGCACTGGCAGCAGTTGAGGTCAGGCATGCCTGACGAGGGGTCCGGAGGTGCAATACCTCGCGGACGGCTTGTGTTTGGCTGCAGCAGAGATTCCTGCCCCAGTGGGAGATCGTAGCCTCTCAGTGAGTTTTGTTCGGGGCGTCCCGCTGGGCGTTGCTTGTTTGGGCAGCCCTCCCAATGTGTGGAGTGGTCTGCCCGCTTGCGTCCTGCAGCGGCACTGCTCCTCCTGAATCTCTCTTT
Source organism: Macrobrachium rosenbergii (assembly GCF_040412425.1). Taxonomy (NCBI): domain Eukaryota; kingdom Metazoa; phylum Arthropoda; class Malacostraca; order Decapoda; family Palaemonidae; genus Macrobrachium; species Macrobrachium rosenbergii. Next base: position 51,913,711 of record NC_089796.1, read on the forward strand.
TGCGGAGGGGAGGACCTCTTGGTGGGCCAGCCCTTTCGCAATTGGAGAGGGCTAGGCCTGAAATAGTTTGGGTTGTGCCCCTTCCGCGGACCACTTTGGTGGGCGGAAGGTGGAGGTTTGTCATTATTGAGAGTGTTAGATGGGGCCTCCGTGGAGGAGGTAACGTGGCTGCGGAGTGGCGTTGGTAACGGGCTTCCGCAGAGAAGATCCCGACCCAACAAGAAAGCCACTCCGGGCCGAATTCCACCTACCACGCCGAGGCGGTGGGGTATCGTGCCCCAAGGTGTCCTAACCTGGAGTTGGACAGTAGGAACGGTAATGGTGTGGCCCTCTATCCACTTCATTTCCCACCGGGTTTCTTCATCAACCATGGCACCAGCTGGCACTTGGGCCCTAGTGATCAGGCTAATGTCTGCCGCAGTGTCTACGGTGACCGGAAGGGTCACTGGCAGGCTAGTGCTCTGAAGAGGGGCCACCGAGATGAACTGGGTTCCCAGTCTCTCGGGGTAAAGGATCCGGTGCGGACCAGCAGCAGAAAATGAAGTGCTGATTAGGTTGACAAATTTGGTGGTGGGGACATGATGTGGACAGGCCGGAGATCCAGCATTGTAGTGGCTAGCAGCCCCACAGGATTTGCACGGGCCTTTTGGATGGGCTCGGTGGCCTGCAGTAACTGTTGGAGGGAGGGCTGAGCGGATGAATCGGGAGCGGAGTTCTGGCTGGTAGGGTTAGGCTGCTTATTAGTGCCGAGTTTGTATCGGCATTCAGCTTCAGCGTGGCCCCCCTTCTTGCAATAGTTGCACAGGGTCTTGCTAGGCAGTCCATTCTTGGGCGAGTGGAGTTCGAGAGGTAGGCCGGAGGAATGATTCGCTTCTGAGAGGTGCTATGCGACTGATTGAAGGTTTCCACATGAATCAGCCATGCGACAAGCTTCCATAAGTGTGGAGGGCTGTTTATCGTTAAGATATACAGCAAGGGGCCCTGGCACACATTGGAAAAGGTCTTCTAGCATGGTCCGATTGAAAAGATCCTCAAGCGTCGTGCAGGCCAAGGAGTCGAACCAGTGCGTACCGGACTGGGTTTTGTGACATGCCCATTCCGTCCAAGACCAGCTGACTTCCTTGGCAAGACCTCGAGAACCGTTGTCTCCATTTTCTGGGGTTATCTCGAAGGCCTTTGTAATGACTCTACGAACTTCCGCCATGTTACCTCTCTGGCTCTTCTCCAGTGAGCGAAGCGCTGCCTTGGCTTTTCCCTCCATATGCTTGGCTAGTATTAAGGCTCTCTCCGTCTCCGTGGTGCTGTAGTTATCGAAAAGAGCCTCGATCTCCTCCAGCCATGCTTCTGGCTCATCCTCAGTCCACTTGGGGACTAGGGAATTGATGCTCGAAATTGGAGCATTTGATGCAGCAGGTGTAGGACTGGAGGCTTGCTGTCTAGCCATAGCTTCGGCATTCTCCATTTTGGCTCTTTCCAGCTCGAGCTCTTTCTCCTTTAGGGACTCAGTTTCCTTGCAGGCTAACATGCTCTCTCTTCTTTCTTCTCTTTCCTCTTCTAATTGCCTTTGCTCGGCTTCATACGCCCTCTGCTCGAGTCTTTCTTCCTTCTCCCGCTTGGCCAAGTCGTCCACTTGCTCCTTAACCCAGGTGGTAAGTTCCGAGCCGGTGAGACCTGCCACCGTCCCCAGCCCCAGGAAGGTTTTATAATGCTCTGCTGCCATGGTTCTGGTGGGGAAGGGCGTCTAACCGGGTCGACTGGGCGTACTTGGGCAGCGAGGAAGTGTCTCTTCAATGACGTGGCACCCTTTCGAAAGGTGGCACTGTAGTTTGGGTGTGCCGTGTACAGGTCACACTGGTGGCACTCAGTATCCCTAGGCACTGGTGCAGGTTAGGTTCCAGAAGAACTTTCTCTTCTGTGTTCCCTTTTGTTTTCGTTTTACTTATTGCCTATATGCTTGCTTGGTGGCACTTCTGGTGCCAATGTGTTCCTAGGGACCCTCTACTGGAGTCCAACTAGGCTATATGGGAGGAAAGGCACTCTACACCCCCTGCAGAGTGTGACAATCGAATGAGAGAAAGGGAAGGAAAGAGAGGGAAGGTAAGAAGAGAGAGAGAGAGAGAGAGAGAGAGAGAGAGAGAGAAGTAAGCTATTCGAGTGATGACAGTGCAGCAAATTATTGGCACTGTGGAATAAAGTGAATTTGGTTTTTTTCTTTAAAGATCCTCGTGAGTGGCTGGTCCCAGTACCCAGTGCTAACCCCTTCTTCTTTCAGAGGGTGAAAACTACTGTTTGCTTTGGTCTGGATAGCAGGCCTCACTCGTGACCGACAGTTTATCACTGTATTGTAATTACTCTTAACTTGTCCTCATCTATTGTGGGACAGAGGTGTTTCTTTTATTTGGTTTACTGTATTCGAATTAATTAGCCTAGTGTCGGCCGTTCTTTCTTTGAAGAGGGTCACGTACACTTAGGTTAGGAATGCTTACTTGAATGATGAGAGAGAGAGAGAGAGAGAGAGAGAGAGAGAGAGAGAGGAAGATTTTCAATCAGCTAATTTCTTGCTGCTTGAGAACATGTAAAGCAAAGATCTTATAAATGCACAATGGCATGGATCTTAATAAAATCAGATAGATATACGTCGTCTTGGCTTCCTTAGGGATTGCTCTATTATCGTAATTTTCCTGGGAGCCGACGTCACAAAAAGTTTTAGCGTACAATTTTAAATTCTTTTTATATGATTTTTACAGCATGTATTTGTATAGGAACTTGTTATGGTATTACTCCTAACTAAGGCCTATCTTTCCCTGCCTAAATTATCTTTTGGTTTTGTCTATCAAAGTCTGTCTAGCTAAGATATTGCGCGGTGGGTCGACTACAAAAAAAAAAAAATGACCCAAGAGTGGCTCGTGCAGAGTCTGTCACAATAACAAAGTCTTAAGATGGTGGCCAGGTCCCGTTAGGCCTAAATTTCAAAACCTTGGGTGGCGTGACAACATCAAATGGCGGTTACTCTAGTTTAAACAATTTCAAAACAACCGCGCGGTGGGTATTTCTTTCTAGCACAAATTCAAACAACGAACGAAACAAATGCAGGTATCCAGATTTTACTTTAAATATACCAATCATGCATAGCGTTTTACGTTACGGATGGAAAACTAAATTACCAAACAACTTTGTGTCTTTTGTTATCGTACTTCTCACCCGGACATTAAACAAAAGAATGAAAAAACTGCTGGCCTACCTGCGTGAATTTACGTTGCTGCACGATACATTTTATTGTAAAATTACTATTTCCGTTCGTTTGCTATTTCACTGACAGTTTTAACTGATTCCCGCTATATGAACAATAACGATCGGAATTGCCGACGCGATTACTACATTACTTTGTATATGAAATGGGCTCCGCTTTTCTCGGCCTTAGGATTCGTTACTTGAACGACTTGACTCACGATCCGAACACGGTAAAATGCCCTTTATTAAACGCCACAAATTGTGATTCGCTCTGCTCTCGAGTCGCACCCTTTCCTACCTACGCTACTTCCCACTACCTGTTATTATAACTATTCTCTTTACTGCTTATTATTATGCCTCGTTCTTTGTTTGGAAGAGTGAAATGGAATTCAATATCTGACTTTTATCTTTGGAATTAATGTAATTTTAATTTCCTTTTCTCCAGATTCTTTCTCTAAAATTTACTTTAGATTCTACGCAAGGTCGCCACTGTTACGTGTGTGTCTTGGCTGATCATGTATTATTCAATTTACGTAATTTTTTACGGCCCTGCAGACCAAGAATACACGTAATCTGCCACTTGAAGCCAAAAGTTAACTTCAAAGACAGTCGTTAATTAGCCAAAGGTCGCCAGTTAAGGGTAATTAACCTTAACAAGAATATTTGAGATGAATTTTAGATTTCAAACGCAACGGTTCTTCCAAACATTCGGACGCTAGGCATAAAAAAGCATCGAGACTTAAAACTGTGTTGCTTACCCGAACCTAGGTATTTTACTGGAATAACGGGGTTGAAGCTAACAATATAATAATTTGGCTTAATCTAGACTTCGTAAACACATATACCCTAAGTGGTGGCTGAAGGAAGAAAACAAAGAAAATGTGAAATACAGAAGGAGTACTAGTCAATCGACGAAGCTTCAACAAGAATCGGACTTACCGTGAATGTCGAGTCGCTGGCAGTCTTCCCAATTCACTAATTAAGATAGACGTAGGAGTAAAAGTAATAAAGAACAAAGAATATCGTTCGGGCACGCACGCAGCGTCACCCTGGTTCAGTGACCGCTTTACTCTCTCTGACCAACCTCGCTTCGTTCCCGCCAGATGAGGTGGCCTCTTGACATACCGCCCCAGGCAATCCGACCTTGACAAAGGCATCGCCGAATGCATAGAATAAATAGCTTAAGGGCCACCATAACTAGGGGTCATTGAGTGTAAACCTCTCTGAGGCTTAGGTCCCTAATGCTCCTAGCATATTTTTGTTTTAAAACTGCCCAGCCTATGCGTGGCGCCATTTGTCTACTGCTGTGATCGTTATTTTGAATTGTCTAACCTAATGCGGGCAGAGATGTTCTCTGTCGAGGTCAATCTGACTAACATTCCTACACCTAAATACATCGAGGGCGAATAGCAGTAATATTTATAAATATATATATATATATATATATATATATATATATATATATATATATATATATATATATATATATATATATATATATATATATATATATATATATATATATATATATATATACACATATTTCCCTGGGTTCATGGTATTTTTACAGGCCGGAATCGGAAACTTTATTTAATTGGCCTTGGAGTTCTGACTTGCATAAAGGGAAATCGTAAAAGATGAGAAAGAGGAGAATTTGAGCCAAAGGCTCTACTTCATAAGGAAATGTTAAGTAAACACTTGGGATAAATTAAAGAATTATATTTACAAAGGAAAGCATTTGAAGGGCAAATGGATAAGTAAATTGATAAAGGGCTTCCAACGCCTGAAGATCCTTCTACTGGAGTCTTGACTAAAGGCAAGACACAGTCCAAGATGAGTCCACTGCGAATAGGTCCCTCTGCAAGAGAGCTTTACACATTACACGCCAGTAAAGGAACAATATAACACCAAATATGGCTCGAGTTTTCACTGAGGGTGGCGAAGACTCGAGGAATGAATGACCACTTTACACTCGAACACGAGACATTGGAAATGGCACTGGATAAACTGGCACAAGGACAGAAGTGAAATGCTGGTACTCCAAAGTTTCTAAAGGGCAAACGGTGGTGACTGAAAAGTCTTTACTCGCACTTTACCTTATGGGAAGCGGGTCTCTGGCAAAGTAGGACGAGGGACGATCACACGTATGGTGGTGCCCTTCGAGGATGACTGTCTGGAGTTGGACGGGGGAAATGAATGGTCTCTCAGCAAATGTACCGCTCGCCCGCGTGTATAGCTGTCCCCCTACGACTCCTCCGGCTCACACAACTAACTAACTAACTGCTACTGGCTGTCTTTCCCTTATAAGGGCTCCGGCTGCGTTGTGCCCGTCATGTGTCATTCGCCAGGTGGTCAGCGATTCGGTTGCCTCTTCCCTGGTCCTGCGAAGGTAAGACAATTCAGCAGCTTAATCTGCCTTTAGAAAGGCCGTTTTAAGCAGCTTAGTTGGGCTAAGCTTCTTAAGGGAGTGGCATTTAGTTTCCTCTCTTTGCCCCTTTTTATCCATAAGGAAGGACAGATCGAAATGTTGATAACCGTGCTCTGATTTCTAGGTCAAATACTATCGGCCATGCGGTTCTCAATAAACAAAGGGTAAATTAGGTTGGTTGGGGGAGGCGCGCTGTGCAGCGACTTCTTGTAAATTATAATAGCTCCCCATGGAAGATAACATATGAGCCTTCATTCGGGCTTGTATGTTGATATACAAGAAGTCGCACAGCTATTTTACTTTACTCTTCTCCCAACAAGAAATGGAAAAGCTTTTACTTTACTCTATCCCCATGCAAAATGGAAAATACTTCCAACACATTAATGTTAAACTACTTTAACATGACCCATTAATTTCTTCAAATTTACAGTATCCATTACTTTAAGATTATGAGGACAAGATAATTTTGAGGCAGAAGACAAAATTTAAGAATTAATTTACATATAAATTCCTTAATTCTAAATAAACAAGGCATGCGGTTAGTAGGCCTTAAAGAGGTGGTGTTAAAGGTAACACAGCCTTTATTTTTGTAAATGACATCCCCTTTACGTGATATTGTAATGATGATACCTAATTCGCCAAATCGACAGTTGACGGCTGACCCTTATTCTGGGGATTCTGACAGTTGTAGGAGAGTGAGAGTATTCACAAGTTTTAATTTGCTAACTTTAAACCACGCTAATATCATGCGTCCACTGCCCATAACTCGAGTACAGGCTACAAATAGATATTCGCTCTATGTTATGACGGGATAAGCAGACAAAAGACGAAGGGTCTGGGGACAAAATAGAGTTCTTAGTAGAAAGAAAAAAAAATAACAAAAGGAAAATGAATAGGATGTTACGATTGAAAGCGTGAACGCATACTAAAGGCGGGACACGCCTCTTGGGTTTTACGAAGGGGGGCATTTAAAATCACAAGGGCAGGAGTCTATGACTCACGATTCATTAAAACAGAAAATAAATAAACAAATAAAAGAGTAAATGATGTTGGCAGAAAAGCCAAGGGTAATAGAGTGAGGTATTTATTGTGTTATGCGGGAATTTATCGTCCTTCGCCTATAAGTTACGACCTGGACTATCTCTCAGCCCCAGGGCTGGAAAAGAGAACCCAAAGGGCGCGACTCCTTCAGGAAGAGCTGACACGCATGCCCTGTGCCATGGTAGGGGAGCAAGGGCGTGCTACTTCCCACTCTGTTATTCTCAATGATTTATGCATTTTGAGGGGAATGGTATTCTGTATTTAATTGCCTCTTATGGTGATAATTTAAGAAAAGATTAATAAAGAAAGATAAGGGATAGAAGTTCCAGAGGAACGGAAGAAGATAGTGGAGGGTCTTGACATCCTCTTCTGGATTAGAGGTACCAAGACCTTCCAAAGATGAAATGGTGGGACAGGTGCCAGGGGAGCTCCAGAGCTCTTTGGAAACTAACTGGAAATTCCCACGCCCTGGTAATTCCGCCGCGAACCTCTCCTACTTGGACAGTCGTCCTTGGCCGGGGAAGCGGAGGGCCCGAGACTGGAGGGCGGCATGGAGTGCCACCTGCGCCAGCTGCTGCCACCGCTGACGCAGGAGTTTTCCTCGCTAGTTCTACCATGATCTGTCGCAGCTCTTTGAGTTCATTGGCCAAGTGAGATATGGCAGAATCCTGACTCGCAAGGGTATCTGCGGCGGGCGGCGAAAAAGCAGTAACGGTCGTCTGGGGGCGTGGACGACTTGCGGGTATCAATGACCAGCTCAGGCACGGGTTGCGAGGCTGTGGTTGAGAGGAACCGTCTCTCTTACCGATGCTGGTAGCGGTGCCAGACCGGGAGAAGAGAGAGGGTCCTGAGTTGGATCCCTTGAATGGAGATCGGGTTTGTGCTCTGGCGCTGGCACTAAGGAAGAGTCAGGCGCTATCAGAGGTTTCTTGTGCTCGTCGGTCAGGATGGATGGAGCTTGGCACTGCTCGGTGCATGCAAGTAGCACTGGCAGGAATTTGGCATCTCCGGGAGGGAGATCTGATTGGGACCCTGGTGCTGGCACTGGAACTGGATCAGGAACCGATCGAGGGGGCCACTGTACATCGTACTCAGGTGGCACTGGTAGGGACTGCACATCCTCCTGGTACCCAGGGGGCGCCAGTCTTGACTGAGGGAGAAGCGGGGGAGGATTACTCGCGCTCGAGGAATGAGCTGGGGAATGTGGACCCCTGGAGTGTCGTGATTTCTGTGGGGACTGAAAGTCCTGTCCCAGGATGACGTCATAGCCTCCGGGAAGGTGGCTTGCTACTGCAAGATTGCAAATTTTTGACTGATGAGGTCTTGTGACTCTCAATTGGATCGTAGGGAGTATCATTTTAAATTGATTTACTCCCTTGATCGTGATGAGTTTTCGTCTATTGACAATAGCTCCATAGGGAACTCTGTCCCTTTGTATGAGGGAGCTTTACGCGCCCGAGTCATCGAATGCCGTGACTCAACACGTGGGGTGGCTGCCTCTGGGAGGGGCCACATATATGGGGCCTTCGTCGGGAGGGCCCAATGACTTGGAATTTGTGACGGCCAAAGCGATGGCGGGAGTATTTGATTTGTTATTGTTAGGGGATTTTGCCCATGAGGGAGAATGGCCCTAAACCTTGCACGCCGTGCAGAAGATTTGGCTAAAGTCTTTCCCCGCTGCCCATGTGGAGGGCACAGGCGAGTTATTGGGTGGTTTTCTGGGAGAAAGAGGCGCGGTTTTCTTGCTTCGGCACTGCTCGGAGGAATGCCCCATCTTCTTGCAATAATGGCAAGTTAGGGGCTTGCCTGAGTTTCCATTCTTGTGGAAATTTGATCCTCCGAGGAGGGATGGGGGATTTATCTTCCGCCCCATAGATCCTTCTTGAGGGTGGTGAGTCTCCCACATGTCTGCTATCTGGCAACACTCGGTGAGTGTTGCTGGGGCTTTTTCCACTATATGAGTGGCGAGGGCAGGAGGGGCGTAGCACAGGAAATGCTCAAATTTAAATCGCTCGAGTACCTCAGCAGCGCTAGTGGCTCCTTTGGATTCGAGCCATTTGGCTAACGCCCGCTCAGAATGGTATGGCCCATCGGACCAAGTCTGGCCTGCTTCTCTTGGCTGCTCTCTCCAATGTCTCCTCCACCGCTCGGGGGTAGTCTCGTACGCCTTAGTAACTGCTTGGCATATGGCTTCCCAGTTTCCCCTATCCTCTGCCGAAAGGGCATGGTAGGCAACAAGTGCCTTCCCTCCCAGGAATTTAGTGAGAACCAGGGAGAGTTCTGCAGGGGAGAGGTTGCAGCACTCCAGGACTCGTTCGGCCCTTTCAAGCCATGCTTCCGGTTCGGACTCTGTCCATTTTGGCATGAACGAGTGAGCTTGGCTGAGGGCACTCATTCCTGCCGCAGGAGGGGGAGTGGCATTCTGTCGTTCTAACACCTGGAGGTCATGGACGCGCTGTCGCTCTCGCTCCTCTCTATCCTTCTCCTCCCATTTCTCTTGGGCGATTCGTTCTTTTTCTCATTCTTCCCATTCTCTCTCCTCTCTCCTCTCTAGGGCAATTCTCTCTCTCTCTCGCTCTTCCCGTTCTTTCTCCTCTCGTTTCTCTTGAGTGATTCTTTCTTTCTCTCTCTCCGCCTTGGCATCGCCCACTCTCTCTTGAACCCAGTCTCTCAGAGCTTGCCCTGATAGTCCCATGTCCTTTCCAGTGGACATGTAGAATTTGAAGTCCTCATTTTGTTGGGCTCTGGTATTAGCCATCTTGAAATAATGGGTATATGGACTGGACCCTCATAAGCTTAATCAAATATGTCTGAGAAGACTCAGGTTGTCTGGAAAGACTCAATTGCAGGAATCTGAAACAGTCAATTGTTCAGACTGCAGGAGAATCGATGTCTGAATAAGACAGTTGATCAGTAAGTCTGAGGAGACTTTGTTAAGGTTTAATATGCCTGAGTAAGACGTGGTTGTTCGTGGCTAACAAATTTTGATATGAGTCTCGGAAGACGTAACAGGATTTTATGTCACTCTCGGACTTGGCCAGCTGTAACATGAAATTAAGGCATTGTTCTAACGAACTAGAATGATCAGTCCTGTAAGGGCTTAGATGTGTGTGAAATACACTAATATAATGTCTCAAAAGGACTTGATTTTGGGTTTCTCGCAGGAATTAGAAATTCTTGCCTCTTACGACGTAGACTTTTTAGTAGTCTCTTAAGACTTGGAATTTGGTTTTCCCGTAGGGTAAATTAGGTGGGGAGGCGCGCTGTGCAGCGACTTCTTATAAATTATAATATATATATATATATATATATATATATATATATATATATATATATATATATATATATATATATATATATATATATATATATATATAAAAGGTAAAATCACGGTTGAAACGGACAACACTGGAGTGCTTGAGGCCTATCGACACTAGTCCTTTACTTAGTAGAATGAAGAAATATAAGAGTATGTTTACAAAGAAAGCTCATATAAATGACAGATGGGGATTATAAAGGAAACATATGTACCTGGAATCCAACACAATTAAAGAATTAGTAGAACTGCCAAAACAGGATTAAATATTTAAGAGGTTTTTACAAAGGATTAGGATCAACCGTTCAGGAGCAAAGTTTACGTTAGAATTAGAAAAAGAAAATTGCCTCCCTTTCTTAGATTGTTTAATACATAGAGAACCATTTCAATGTAAATTCAGTATTTATAGGAAACCAACCAACAACTAAACTTATGTCCATTTTTATTCAGGCCATCACCTCAACATCAAAATATAAATTTTTTCCTCTATGTTTTTACAAGCCTTGCGCATTGTCAGTCCCCAGTATTTGGATAAAGAAATTGAATACATAAGAAAAATAGGACAGATTTATGTTATCATTCACATATAATAGATATTTGTTATAACAAAGTCCACAGAAAGTTTTATAGTGAAAGTAACATGAAGAAAGAAACCCCTAAGAACATTCTTAGCTTCCCTTATTTTAGTGGTTTTGAAAAAATAAAATCATTGTTAAAATCTTTTAATGTAAACCTCGTTTTTCTTATAATAACACACTCAAAAGAATGTTAATAAAAAAATAGCCTAAGAGAAAACAACAACATAATATATAAAATTCCATGTTTGGATTGCCCCTCTTTGTATATTGGCCAATCTAGCAAAGATTTAGATGTACATACGTATTAAGCAACATAAGTATTCAGTCAAAACTGGACAAGCATCCAATGCTATATTCATTCATTTAAGTGAAAACTCTCACAGGATAAATTGGACTGAAAGTTCAGTGATTGCCAGATCGAAAGATTTCTCTTCAAGAAATCTATTGGAGTCCGCTATTATCCAGCTTACTTCCAGTTGTAATTTTAATCTTAGCCCTGGCATGTATTATTTGGACCTGTATTAGAAAAAATGTTCCAGAATGACCTAAAAGATAAAATCACTGACTTAATTACAAGGTAGCTACTTGATATATATTTTCTATGTATACGTATGTTTAATATAATTTTTTTATTTGTAAAAATGTTCATCTTGCAAAAATTGTTATTGTTTACAAAAAGATAATTATTCAGTTATATATATATATATATTTATATATATATATATATATATATATATATATATATATATATATATATATATATATATATATATATATATATATATATATTATATATATATATACATATATATTACATACATATACACACACACACACACACACACACACACACATGTATATATATATATATATATATATATATATATATATATATATATATATATATATATATATATATATATATATATATATATATATATATATATATATATATATATATATATATATATATATATATATATATATACATATTTTCATACATATATATACATATACATATATATATATATATATATATATATATATATATATACATATACATACATACATATATATATATATATATATATATATATATATATATATATACATATATATATATATATATATATATATATATATATATATATATATATATATATATACATATATATATATATATACATATATATATATATATATATATATATATATATATATATATATATATATATATATATATATATATACACACATATATATATATATATATATATATATATATATATATATATATATATATATACATACATACATACACACACACACTACCATAAGCTTTTACCATTAGCAGGACTGGTGCCAGGTATTACCCTTGCAGTTTTCAATAAGTACTTAAGTGATGAGGTTGCTAACCGCACACCCTGCCCATAGCCCTTCAGGGTAAACTTGTTTGGCATAGGAGTCTGACTTCCCTTGCTGGTCACCTATTCAAATACTGAGCAGACTGATGGAATGACCATTGATACAGCTTGCGTGTGTGAGTAAGAACACATTTTTGTACACAAACAGTTTAATCGTGTGTTTAAACTCCACTTATTTGTGCACTCTTTGAAACATGCTTGTAACTTTCAGATTAAGTTCACTAATAACTGGGGGTCATGATTTGTTGTAGAAGCACTTTGAATCTGACTTCTGTTGACATTGACACAAAATGTTCAAAGTAGCAGCCACCAAAACTATCATTTCATATAATTACAGTTCCAGTTGTAGTAAAATCATAATCTCGGTATCTAAACCTATGTTTTTGGGGTTGGGAAGTCTGTTGGTACTCATAAAATACACATAGAATAAGCAGCTATCTTGAATTTTAATATGTTGGATACAATTTATGACAGATTTTCATATTTCAAAGCACTTGTACTCACAAAGGTGTCACAATATGGAATTATAACTTATAGGTCCAATAGTTCTGAGTGAATGCACTGCATTTATTTATTACAGGAAAATACTTATTGTTTAGGTGTGGTTATAACTAAGGAATAAAGTATATTAAAACCAAGGAATTTGTAATTATGAAAGGTATTTACTAATGCATTATCACACATTCATGCCTCTTTATCAGTCTTGAACAGCCTGTTTAGTAGTCTACCACTCGAACATACATGACCATTTGTGTAAATCATAGAATACACCTGTAGCAGTCACCTGCACAAGCACACAATTCACAATCTTGTGAAAAACAGTTTGTGTGATAAAAATCCACACAAGCATACAATGCCATGCATTCAAGTGCTGTCTGTCTACACTTGTAACATCCCACACATTGTTTCTTGCATCCACAATGCAGCAGCTCTTAATATAATTCTGGTGTCTCAACAATAGTGGTCCAGAGGTGTTGCCATCTTGTACCATCCTTCTTCTAGCCCATTTTTCTGGATTTGCTTGCACTGGCTCTCAGACCAATGCCTGATTCCAGATGAGTGTGCAATGCAGCACAATTAATGTGTTCCTTCAAAGTTACCTTTGCAGGGAGAATGCTTTTCCAAGATCATGATTTCTGCACAAAGAGTGTTTTCTGGCTTTATTCACTTCCATGACTTCACTAGTACTGTCAAACATGAGAACCACAAATCTTTCAAGTGGAACAATTCATTGAAGGCCTATGTAACTTCATGGACAACCTGCCAAGTGTCACATGGTATTCGTTTTCCTCTTCCACAATATGCTGGTGTTGTCTGAGTCTGACAAGCTATGTACAAACATAAGAAGAGGGTACAGTCATTTCTCAATACTGCATGCTGTAACTTATCCTATGGATGTGCAGTGACGTGTATAGCAGGAGCAGTGAAAGAATTCTCTTTTAAATATATGATGGGACACTAGTGTATTACTGTGGCAATGGAGATACTGACTTTGTTGTACTGAAACTGCAGTGTATAACACATGCAAGGATCAGTACCAATGTTTTCATCTGCTGGATGCTGTATTAGAGAGATGCAAGTTCCATGGAATGAATCCTATGTTGTAGCTGAGCTTGGATTGTGGTCCACATTATTTGCTGCTGCAGCTGTGAATAGTCCCTTCCTCGTCTTCCTCATCCAGCCTGAATTGTTGGTGGATTCTATTTGTTTAGTCAGAAGGTATCTGTAGACGCCTGTCATAAGATATGCATATTCACAGGTTGAACAGGGTGACAATGAGGCCCTGTTTCTGTAGAACTGTATGAACTTTTAGGGCCACAAATACTGGTAGCAGAGTTTACTTCCTTTTGCTATGCTGCACTGTGCTGCTAGACGGTCTTTGCTCATGCTTGATGCTGTTGAAGATTATCCACTGCAAAAATGTGGGGGCAGCAGATTGTGTAGGTGATGTCTTAAGCTGTTTCTTGTCCTTCATGTTTCCACCATTCAGTATCATGATAACCAGTTCCGCCAAGGTTGGGGGAACAGCTTCTGTTTGACATTCAGGATGACACGTACTTTTTGAAGGTGAGCTTTGTCTCAAAGATTTCTGCATGAACTATTTGGGCGGCTCTCATAAGGTGAATTGCATCACTGTTATGATCAAAAGCCATTTTCAGTGCATCTCCAAGGTTTTCCCCCCAATGTAAGGAATGTGCTCTTACCATGTGTGCTTGATATGAGGCCAGGGATTTCCATTATAAGTCGATTTTTCTATCTGGTGGAATGGATACAGGATTCTACAAGAACACCAAGTTGCTCTTGTCGAACTCTCTACATTTCTGACAGGATTGCCAATTTGAAGACTAGTGCACAATCTGGATCTTGCATTTTTTCAATAAATGCTACAAGCTGAGCAAAAGCTATTGCCTCCAGGCAGGCAACATTTGTGCCGTCCTTTTGCAAAGCACTTCTGGTCTTGTTATGGACTTCAATCTAACACTTCAGCTGATATGTAGCATTTAAGGATACCATGTCTAACACTTTCACCTAGCTGTTTGGTCCTTGCCTCTCGGAATCCTTCAAGACCAGCAGGTTTAATACAGACGAAACATAGGGTTTCCTCAGTATCATGTGTGGAGGCAGCAGCTAAAAGTGTCTGCATTGTTGAAGATTGCTGCTTTTATGCTGTGTGCTGCTTTAGATGCCTACTCAACACGGTTTGGTATTATAAAGCTCGGTATCATTTGTGCCATACTGCCGCACTTACAGGTAGCGTTGCTTCGGTACTTTTTCCTGCATATGATCTCCTAGGATCTAGAGGTAATGGAAGGTAGCCAGCTTCTTCACATTTGAGCAAGACTTGAGTAAGTGATGCATAACCGGCACAAACAGTTTCCTGTTGAATCGAATGGGGTATGGTATATCTGGATCATTACTGGTTCCTTCTTGACACAGTGCACAGATTTCCCAGTTTGCTATGCTGGTCACCTTTGGTTGTTTGGGGTCGTCAGGAAAGGAGTTTTATGCAAGTGTATTTTGTCATTTGGATATTTTCAAAGTTTTTGATTAGTAAGGCAGCATGTGATTAGCACCACCATAGAATCAAATGAAGATGCTCAAGTCTAACCAAAAAGAAAAATGCGCTAGACACTGATGCATACGCATAACAAAAAAATAAGCACAAAAGCAACACTTTCACGATTAAGAGTCACTTTGCTAATATGTACAACAAAACGTGCAATATATTAAATGTTTTAATTTAAAATGCAAATTGCTTTCAATGCCACTACTCATTGCATTTGTTAAATTGTTGCCAGTGATCTCTAAGTGAAATAATATGTTTCCCATTTAAAAGAATATGCATGCAGAGTTCACAAAGACAAACATCAATTTATTAAATTTCGGCAGCAATAATAACAAAGTAAACATATTTTGTCCCTGACTGTAAATAATGTTGGATCTACTGTAAACAAAAAATCTGGATTTTGAGAAAGAACTATGTTCCTATCAACTCTAAATGCATGGCTAGATATCTTTTGTGTTTCATACGTCAGCCATTTTGGAATACAGGACGACTATCATTTCTAGCTAATTTTTGTGTGTGCTTTTAAACTTGCTGTGCTCAAAAATATAGGTTTAGGCACGAAGATCATCTGTCTTCTGGCTTAACAATTCAAGTCATATGGAGAAGTCAATTTTTAACTG
Source organism: Macrobrachium rosenbergii (assembly GCF_040412425.1). Classification (NCBI taxonomy): domain Eukaryota; kingdom Metazoa; phylum Arthropoda; class Malacostraca; order Decapoda; family Palaemonidae; genus Macrobrachium; species Macrobrachium rosenbergii. Next base: position 51,929,416 of record NC_089796.1, read on the forward strand.
ACATTTTGAAAAAAAAAAAATCTCACGGTTATGAGAGATCAATTCAAAATGATGCCTCATCAACACAAATCTCAGGTCCTGCTGACCATTTGTTTGAAAATACGCACAATCCATTAGCTAACCCGACTGACTATTGCAAAACGGGGAAAACTTGCGTCCCAATCTGCACACACGTTGTCTATCATTTCGCGAAAATATTGTGACATGAGCAAATCTCCATGAGTGCTCATAACCAGGGTCGTCTACGGCCTCTCACCACCACCCAGATGACATCCCTGTCACCGGACGACCATCACTAACTCAAATTATATGAACATCGACCGTAGAGTTTTATCAGGCAAAGTTCGGAATATTAATGAAAATGCAACAAACAAATGCTTTACGAAAGCACTTTATTACTTGTGTAAACATTCCATTTCACGAGAAAACTTAACATAATACTTTCGGTAGAATAGATAAACACGTAAAGCCCAACAACGAAAAATGAATCAATTTACTCAGAGTAAATGAACATCCTTTCAATGAAGATATTTTTCAAAACGTTATTTGTGGAAGTAGGTGTGTGGCGGAAGTGATTCACGGGAAAGCTGTTCCAGATGAAGGGCCGGAATGCAGCTTCAAATAAATCTCCTCACAGTGATGTTACGTTATTCGAAATAAATCACAATTAGGAAAACTTTTCGTTGAAAAATAAAAAACGGGTTCCCTAAATTTCAGTACTGAATTATAAATGCTAGGATTGGTACTTCTCCAATAAGAGGATTTATGATCTGCTCGTTGTAATCCGGTCAAAGTGTTTCCATTGAGTAACGTCTTATTGTCAACTAACTCTAAAAGATTGCATGCTAAAGTAACCATTGGGTATGATGTGTGCTGTACTGTACTGTACATCATTTATGGAAAAATATATTTTTGATTACAAAACTTCAATAGTGATAATAATAATAATAATAATAATAATAATAATAATAATAATAATAATAATAATAATAATAATAATAATAATAATATTATTACATTATTATTATTATTATTATTATTATTATTATTATTATTATTATTATTATTATTATTATTATTATTATTATTATTATTATTATTACTATATGACTAATTTCTACATATGTTAATAGAATAGAGCAAAGGGCGCTAAGCTTTCGTGAAGCCAATGCCCTTATCTCAAACCGACAAAGAATTATCAGTTGCATTTCATATGGTATCAATAAAATAAAGAAATATGTAACGGCAGAAGAATACTTCAAAACAAAGTGCCATACTGATTCTCAATAACATCTTGATATCGTCATTACAATGATGACTTTATCATATGCTGCGTCACTTTTAACTTCTTGTATATGGCGAGCATTTAGGGAGAAACATTCAACAACGGTCATCAGTTTTCCAGATTCCAAAAGATCACGTGAATCCACTCATCTTGTGCTTCTACTTTGAATGAGAGATGTATTTTATGTTCGTATGACGTGTCTCCATCACCCCTCCTTAACTATGGCATTGTATATTTCACTTATAACACAAATATGTCGGAAATTTTGAGCCACATTATGCAGAGAAAATCAGTAAACGAAAATTTGTGCTATATAGAACTGAGACTATAAAATCATCACAGATGAAAGAAAAAGAAAGAAAAGAAAAAATTACATACTATTTGTTTATGGCGCCATTCTGCAAAATCCAAGTTTGTTGACACTCAAAAACAACCAATTTGCACTTTTGCGCAGATAGAAAACTGTTTCCGTGCTGCATAACCCTTCGCTACTTCGACTAAGTGATTTCTTAGATGAAGACAACAGACGTGGAAAAGAGAATACAATAATTCATTAACCCAGATGCTCACTGCCAATGATTATATATATGTATATATATATATATATATATATATATATATATATATATATATATATATATATATATATATATATATATATATATATATATATATATATATATATATATATATCTTGTAATTTCACAATGGTCCCGTGGATGAAGTATATAATAAGTCCTCACGTGAAAATGAAAGGAATTGGTACCAAGACTTTCAACTTTATTCCAAAGTCATCTTCAGGGTACTGAACAGAGTTTAGAGAATAACATATACAAGAAAGCAATATGGGTCACAGATAACAATAAAATAAAATGAGTCAACAAGCCATTTAAGTATGTAAACAACATTCATTCAAAAAACAAAAAACATACTTAGTGGAAATATGTAATTACTACAAATGCCAGTACAAAACTATCTGTTTGTAAAAATCTAACAGCTTGTTTTACTCTTGCATCCTTAAGAATAAAGCTTTTAACAATTCGTCTATCTTAAAAGACCATCGCTCAAATTCATATTACTAAAAAGAACTAATGAGGCATCCTTCGACCAACAATCTGTCATGCAACGAGGAACTCCTAAAAACAACTACAGCTGAATTCCAATCCATTGGGTGTTCAAAGTCTCTTACGTGACAAAAAATGGCGCTTGAGCTGGTTGCAACCCGTACATTATATTTATGCTGTGTGACTCTCTTACTTAGTTCCTTACCAGATTGTCCAATATAACGTAAATTACAAGTTGAGCAATCAATTTTGTACACCCCTCCTGCTGGCATTTCTGGTTTGTTACAAAACAACAAATTCTTGATAGACGAAGTATTACTAAAAACAACATTTATTTTCAGACATTTCAGGCTACGTACAATCGATAAAAATTCATCGGTATGGCAAAACTAAAATATTTTCCGTGTCATAATTCCTTGACCTTTCATGACTATAAAATGTTTTTGGCACTTTTGGAGGCAACCATCGATAAAATTCGAAGGATAACATAATTCTTCTGCAATTGCATAGATGTTCTGAATTTCCTCTGCTAAAATTCAGGATCACAAATTCTGTATGCTCTTAAAAACATCCTGAGAAGACTGATCGTTTTATCTTGGGGTGATGGCTGGAAAAGTTGTGAATGAAAGCATTTACTGCTGTTGGTTTCCGGTATAGTTTGAATTTAAATCCGTTGTCGGTTCTCATAACGACTGTGTCAGAAAATGGTAGAGTTTTATTCTGTTCTGCTTCCAACTTGAACTTTATGGATGGAACCAGGCCATTCAAAATTTCTAAAAACTCGTAGGGGTCACGATCCAAAGGCCACCGGCATATTATGTCGTCGACGTATCTGTACCATGTCAAAGTAAACGTAATGACATTTGGTAAGTATCTGATTTCATAAAATTCCATGTATATATTTGAGAGGGTTGCAGATAAACAATTTCCCATTGCCAAACCAAAAATCTGTCTATAAAAAGAACCATTAAACATAAAAGTATTATCAACGATGCACAACTTTATCAACTTAATAAAAACATGATGGGGAATAGGAATATCAATATCATTTATTTTTTCTTGTAGAAACTGTAGCAAATCATCAATGGGCACTTTTGTGAACAGTGAATTGACATCAAAACTAATCAACCTACAATTTGTATCTTTACCTTTCAACTTTGTGATAAGGTCTTCCGTATTTTAATATGTGCCTTTGATATGTTTCCTATAAGCGGATTTAACAAAGAGCCTAACCATTTTGACAGATGATAAGAGGCTGAGCCTATCGAACTGATAATGGGCCTGATTGGTTGACCTTCTTTATGAATCTTTACTGTGCCATACATATAAGGAAGAGTGGCATTAACGGCAGAGAATTTTTTGGCTAGTTCATGGTGGGACTTTAACAAGGATTTAACAGTACTGTTATAATGCTTATTAACCTTATCGGTGGGATCTCTCAACAGTTCCTCATAAGTATCCTCATCGGATAACAGTTGGTTGGCCTTTTCGATATACGAATTCTTACTCAAAATAACAATGCAGTTTGACTTGTCAGCCTTAGTGATATGAATATCTTTATTAGCTCGTAAGCTTTTAAGTGCCATCTGAAATCTCAGAGGTATAGTATGTTTTAATTTCGAATTACATGCGGCGTACACACATCCCTTCGCAACCAAAATGTTGTCAGGGTTTACTTTTTCATTTTTGGTTTTATCCAAGTTTATGAAACCTTTGGCTACTGAAAAAATGTCAACTTTGTTCTTAGCAAAGCAAAAATTCATACCAAATCCTAAAACAAGTTTTTCGTTCTCACTAAGTTCATATGAAGAGAGGTTTACGTATAAGTCCGGGTTACTTTTCGTTGTCCATACACTATCTCGAAATAAATGGTCCAGTTTCCTGTTTAAGTTAGTTTGATGTTCCACTGCTACCGATCGCACTGCATTGTACACATTGTCATTAATAGCATTCCACTGTTCATCCGTTACATGATTGCGCAAAAATATCTTAGCCTTTTTTGTATCTTGAAACGAACGATTCACTTCCTGACGTTTGTTACTAATACACGTGTCCAAAATCAGATGATCCATGTCCGAGAAAGCTTTATGCTCCAAGTTGCGTAATCTCTTCGGTAAACAAGATTTCGGTATAACAAGCTCATCCCTACATTTCTTCAAAAACTGCAGCTGTCGTTTCAGGCGATGTGACCTCATCAAAGATTTCTTGTAGCTGTAGAAAAACGGCTTGCACACAGGATAAAGTCGAAAGATCAAAGGCAGCGTCAAGGGGCGTGTGAGTTATCACAAAGTTGAAAGGTAAAGATACAAATTGTAGGTTGATTAGTTTTATGTCAATTCACTGTTCACAAAAGTGCCCATTGATGATTTGCTACAGTTTCTACAAGAAAAATAAATGATATTGATATTCCTATTTCCCATCATGTTTTATTAAGTTGATAAAGTTGTGCATCGTTGATAATACTTTTATGTTTAATGGTTCTTTTTTATAGACAGATTTTTGGTTTGGCAATGGGAAATTGTTTATCTGCAACCCTCTCAAATATATACATGGAATTTTATGAAATCAGATACTTACCAAATGTCATTACGTTTACTTTGACATGGTACAGATATGTCGACGACATAATATGCCGGTGGCCTTTGGATCGTGACCCTACGAGTTTTAGAAATTTTGAATGGCCTGGTTCCATCCATAAAGTTCAAGTTGGAAGCAGAACAGAATAAAACTCTACCATTTCTTGACACAGTCGTTATGAGAACCGACAACGGATTTAAATTCAAACTATACCGGAAACCAACAGCAGTAAATGCTTTCATTCACAACTTTTCCAGCCATCACCCCAAGATAAAACGATCAGTCTTCTCAGGGATGTTTTTAAGAGCATACAGAATTTGTGATCCTGAATTTTTAGCAGAGGAAATTCAGAACATCTATGCAATTGCAGAAGAATTATGTTATCCTTCGAATTTTATCGATGGTTGCCTCCAAAGTGCCAAAAAAACATTTTATAGTCATGAAAGGTCAAGGAATTATGACACTGAAAATATTTTAGTTTTGCCATACCGATGTGAATTTTTATCGATTGTACGTAGCCTGAAATGTCTGAAAATAAATGTTGTTTTTAGTAATACTTCGTCTATCAAGAATTTGTTGTTTTGTAACAAACCAGAAATGCCAGCAGGAGGGGTGTACAAAATTGATTGCTCAACTTGTAATTTACGTTATATTGGACAATCTGGTAAGGAACTAAGTAAGAGAGTCACACAGCATAAATATAATGTACGGGTTGCAACCAGCTCAAGCGCCATTTTTTGTCACGTAAGAGACTTTGAACACCCAATGGATTGGAATTCAGCTGTAGTTGTTTTTAGGAGTTCCTCGTTGCATGACAGATTGTTGGTCGAAGGATGCCTCATTAGTTCTTTTAGTAATATGAATTTGAGCGATGGTCTTTTTAAGATAGACGAATTGTTAAAAAGCTTTATTCTTAAGGATGCAAGAGTAAAACAAGCTGTTAGATTTTTTACAAACAGATAGTTTTGTACTGGCATTTGTAGTAATTACATATTTCCACTAAGTATGTTTTTGTTTTTTGAATGAATGTTGTTTACATACTTAAATGGCTTGTTAACTCATTTTATTTTATTGTTATCTGTGACCCATATTGCTTTCTTGTATATGTTATTCTCTAAACTCTGTTCAGTACCCTGAAGATGACTTTTTGAATAAAAGTTGAAAGTCTTGTACCAATTCCTTTCATTTTCACGTGAGGACTTATATATATATATATATATATATATATATATATATATATATATATATATATATATATATATATATATATATATATATATATATATATATATATATATATACATATGTATATATATATATATATATATATATATATATATATATATATATATATATATATATATACTATATATATATATGTGTGCTGTAGGCTGTAGCCATCGTCTGGGTATTCTTCCGCTCATCGTATGAAGATGGTCAACATGAATAGCAATTCACTAGATGAGTTCCTGACAAAAGCCAAGTGATTCACAACTGTTTTCACTGACAGACGGATACCGATTTATTAAGAAAAGCAGAGAAGTGAATGAAGACAGATTTACCTTTTTCTGCGATGATTCACCAACATTTACAGGTATCTTTCATAAAACGGTAGGAAATAGATCACAAGTACCGTAAGTGTTCAGATCAATGAAATTCCTTAACGAGATCTTTAATCTTCACTGTAATCTCTACAGTACAACTATGATGCTATAATATTGAAACGCGTGAACTATATGGCAGTCAAGGTTATGAAGTGACTGTATCACCGTCATATGAATGTAACTGAGCACTGAAATCATCATTTTCATCCACAACCAACCTCACCCTTCAGCTGCATATATTAACATGGAACTATGACCATACTCAATTCATGCAAGAGGAACTCCATGAACAAACAGCTCCAAATGGGGTTTCCCAGAGGGATGATTATATATATATATATATATATATATATATATATATATATATATATATATATATATATATATATATATATATATATATATATATATATATATGTATATATATATATATATATATATATATATATATATATATATATATATATATATATATATATATATATATATATATATATATATATATATATATATATATATATATATTATTAATAATCATCATCGCGCTTCAGCACAAGAGCAAATGGAATTCTTCAACGACGCCATGCTGGGCCATTTGGAATTTCAGTTATTTTATGAATGTCTCATCTCCCATTCTCATCTTTTAGACTTAGGTGCAGAAAATGTCTTTAGCCACTGATCTTACAAGAAACGTTTTTATTTTGTATATTTTCCTGAAAATTTGAAATGGAGATCGAGTGGACAGGGAACTTGAGGTCTCACTCAAGCATCACCAACAGGAAAATCGCCACCTGGTGAGAATGAGCACCAACGAATATTCATTCTATGAAAATTTTCAGAGAAATGAAAACTCATTTTCGTTTTCGTATTTATTTAGCGGTTGCATTATCGTGTAGGAAGGTTAATTTCAACATATTCATTATGTAAGTCCGAAGTATGTACTGAGTACAAATCGATATGAACTTAAAGCTCTTCCAACGATGATCAAGAAATTTCTTCCACATATGAATCATGGCCATATCTGTCACATGATGACGCCATTGAAAACACAATCATTATTTAGAAGTAGCTGCTGTGTGGGTGTTACAACATCAAGGGTCAAGCTATGCTCTGTGAGATGTCAAAAACTCGGCGCAAATGACAGTTTCCTCTGGAAAGTCATCTCGATGAAGCCACCGAGAGAAAATCACAGGAGACTGGCTGTTGGGCGCTGGCATGAAGAGAAAGTAAGGTGAACGTTGGTGTTGTTGTGTATGTATGTATGTATGTATGTATGTATGTATGTATGTATGTATGTATGTATGTATGTTTCTTGTGTGCACTTTTGGAAGCTGGTGATGACTGTCAGTCAGGTGAGCGTACCTTCGATGAATGTCCTCAGGAGTGGTGCTGTGACTTACGTAGCTGATGCTGTTGTCGTTGACCTCCACTTCTTCCTCTGGTAGGTCTCCGTCAGCCTCTTTAATTGACCACTCGACTTGCATTAACATTTTCTAAAGCAAATTTGGCTTTATTATCGTTGGAAAGATATTATATCAACACAAACCACAACGCACTTTCGTAATGCTTTCTTGTACGGAAGGCTTTAACGTGTACCATATCCGGTACGGAACGACGAGCACCTACTTTTCATGTTCCTCCTTTCGTTTCTTGCATGGTTCAATCGGCAGACGAGAAGACCCTCTCGAGAGCAAGCACACTCTGCCGATGGTTACTCAACGAATGAACGGGCTGGATAAAATCGAACGAATAAGAAGAGCGCACGATTAGAAGGTAACTATAAGAGTTGCAGAAAAGGCGGCAATGTGGAGGGAGTCCAAAAGAAAGGGGAGAAATACAGGACGTGAGAGGGGCCAAGAGGCAACGCGCCGCGGAAGGGAGAGGCGAGCGAGGCAACTTCCCAGAGCCCCGCCGAGCACTGGCGCTGTCAGAGGCGGCGACTCCCAGCTAGGATTGGCCCAGCCCACCTTCCCCTACAGGCCCCCAGGGTTCCTCCTAACCCACGGCCTGTCTCTTCCTCCATCCTCTCTCGTAGGCTTCCCCTCTTCCTAAGGGACCACCACCCCATAGACTACAGTAGAGCATCCGTCCCTTCACTCTCCTTCCTCGGCCTTTCTCTCGACCCCTCGCCGTCGCTGCTCCACTTCATCCTTATCCTAAGTTTCTCCCGAAGCCTCCTCCAGGCTCTGTCACTCTGTGCGTGCGTGCGCGCGCGCTTGTGTGTGTGTGTGTGTGTGTTTGCCTGCATTAACATGCTCGTCGATAACGAAGAAAGTATGAGCTGTACTTTTTGTTACTTCATATTATCATGTAAGAGCCTCTGTGTCAATATGTGTTCCTTTCACGAACCTTAATAAAGACACCCCAAAATTATATCACTGATGAGTCGCAGAGCATTATGGTCCAAAATAAAAGCATATACTTTAAAATACTCGCATATTACATACACACAAAACCCAAAACAAAGGTCAGACCCATCTGCTGCTTTACATGATGACTTAAAGTCTTTGCTAGTTTATGACATGGCACTTAACAAAAGCATTTTATGCTAAAATCATCCAATTCATATAATCAATCTTCGTCAAGGAGAGGCTATGTAGTTAAAGCAAACACCGCAGGAAGAAGGCAATAAAAATCAAAACAGAGGAACCGACATCTACAATTTGAGCAGTTTCTACGTCGGTCTCGAAGATGAATATATTAACAATGAGAATATGATGAAATATACGTATATCATACACGCACACACATACACACACACACACACACACACACACACACACATACACATATATATATATATATATATATATATATATATATATATATATATATATATATATATATATATATATATATATATATATATATATATATATATATATATATATATATATATATATATATATATATATATATATATATATATATATATATATATATATATATATATATATATATATATATATATATATATATATATATATATATATATATATATATATATATATATATATATATATATATATATATATGTGTGTGTGTGTGTGTGTGTGTGTGTGTGTGTGTCTGTGTGTGTGTGATGGCAACAGTACAGTGTTTGCTCTGAAACTTGATTATATCATTTACTAGGACTACATTTTCTATGAGATAGTAAATTGGATATATTATATTTACAGGCACATCCTTCTATATATTCATACACACACACACATATATGTGTGTGTATATATATATATATATATATATATATATATATATATATATATATATATATATATATATATATATAATACATGGATGTGCCTGTATATATAACATATGCAATTTAGCTATCTCATAGAAAATGTAGTCTTCTTAAATAATATAATCCAGTTTCGGAGGAAATACTGTACTACTGTATTGCCGTCATCAGCTCTTATAAGAAATACAAAAACGAAAATAACAGCACTAAAACTGCTATTTTCACCTACATATGATGAAACTGAATGAAAGTTCCACTAGAGAGGGGAAAAACCGGATATGTAAATCTAAAATTAAGTCAGAAAGGAAATAAATAACTGTACACAAGGAAGGAACACCAAGCACAATCATTGAAAGCAGATTAAGGTGAATGATGAAGAGACTCTGCTGTAGCTAACGTCCTCGGTAGATCCTCGACAAGACAGAGGAGAAGAGGCTGACACGTATTCATTTCTTTGGCATCTGGTTCCTTTGTGTCGTACTGTACAGCACTGCATGATGCTTCTGCTCAACCTCCCTACCTTTTATTGATCTTCCCATGACCACTCCAATTCCAGGAGGAGCAATTCAGGCACTTTCTATTGATACCTTCCTAGTCTAAGTTGACCTAAGACTTGATTTTTATACCTGATAGCCTATATTGACGGTCACAGGCAGTGTGAAGGAAAGCATGTGGTAGCAATCCTATCGTGAAATACTTGCTGAGAACTGAAAAGATAACATGAATTTGGCCACTAGGTTAAGCCCAGTGGCCTGTAAGAGAGCATATTTGTATAGCCTTTATGCGCATAATTATGAAACAGCAGAATTCTATAGCTTCCATTGCTTCAGACTATGGTCAAAGAACTGTAGCAATAGCATCAATAGTAACAGACAAGACAGCTTTTTACAAATAAAATATCGACTTCGATATCTTTGGTACCTTTTAAAGTGTGTCAATTCCAAAATCTTGAAGTATCCAGCCATTGCTCAGACGCTCACATAATTTCTACCTAGAGCAGCAGAGCTTTGGTGATTGTGTCACCTCTTGACATAACAAATATAGTCCGCATGTGAATAACGGGAAGAATTATGTAGCGGAGATGGAGAGAGGAAAAGAGGTTAGAAGAGAGAATGGAATGCTGGAATAGAATTAAAAATCATCATATCAATTTGAACATCCCTCTCAGCTAAATCTTACAAATAATTGTTCTTTAAAATATTATTTGATTAGAACTTATGTTGACTTTGCTTTGCAGTACAATGAGTTATGATAATTCTTACAGATATGTACTTTAAACACACACACACACACACACACCCACACACACACATAGATTTTTGTTTGTTCTCCTTGCCAGATTTAGCTTTATAGGAGAAATGCTTTAGCTCTTTACTGACTCATGAAGATCGGTCATAGTCCGGTGTAAACAGAAAACTCCTACGGTTTATTTATTGAGGAGTTCTGCAAGAATGGTGGGAATAACGATGGAAGACTGAAGTCCTTTCATATGGTTGTCACAGAAGTTGAAAATAACTTGGCTCAGATTAATGAAGGTGTGCTTGCACTTCCATACGCAGCTTGCTAGCAGAACTGGCCTTCCTTCGCACTCTCATTGTGTCCCTTCTGCCACTCCAGCCCATTGATATCCCGCTTGTGAGAACCCATACAAGTGAATACAGTATGTACTTATGGTGACGCTCTCCTATTCTATCCTTTTCAAGACTTGTAGAAATTAGGCAGTCTTTTTTCATGTAATTTTTCTTCTTGAGGTAAGCAGTCTCCTTTCCTGATTCCTATTTGCTCTTTTCCAGTGTCACTGGATTACTAAGGGATTCAGAGGCGATGAAACACGGTTTTTCAGCAACACCTTTCTATCAAAGCATCGGATGAAGGTGAACGTTAGCAAGTGTATATTTTATAACCCTACCCAATTTTTGCAAGTGTTATTTAGTACCTAAGTTCAATAGTTCTGGTGGATGGGCGAAGCCTCATGACGTCATATTACGTTTACGGAAAGAATTGTTTTAGGGTCCTTGTCTGTGATTTTCTCGGTTCCGGCATCGGCGACTTCATTTTACTTTATAAATATCAAAACTATCGAACTTAGGTACTAAATAATACTTGCAAAAATTAGGTAGGGTTATAAAATATACACTTGCCAACTTTCACCTTTATCCGATGCTTTGGTAAAAAGTTGTTGCCGAAAAACCGTGTTTCATCGGGTCTGAATCCCTTAGTAGGTCATCTTCAAACACCATTCTCACTGGAATGCCAAGCAATGCAGGTGGTGGAAGTGGCCTCTGGGAAAACTTAGTCACATTCAAGGTCTGTCAACATCTCTCCTTATGGAGAAGGATACCATTAAAATATCTCTCTCTCTCTCTCTCTCTCTCTCTCTCTCTCTCTCTCTCTCTCTCACATATTTAAGGTTTTTCAAGTAAAGTCAAGTTTCAAGTCTATGTCTGTAACCTTTGTGTGGTATTCGAAGGATCACCAACAATACCAAAAGATGCGCATGAAATTGTTCGTTTGCGTTAAAAAAATCTTTTGGGTTGCAGTACAGTATACTTTGTTACAATTGCATGTAATCGTAACACTTTTGCTGTTTATTTCATGATTTCCATGAATGAAGTTGTAGTGAATCGACGGTACCTTGCCACAGAGTCTGAGAAGCTTCCAACATCAAGAACATTTTCCTATCAATTTTGCGCGTTGGCATCGTGTTCAGAATTGAAAAAATATCACTCCCTTTGAGAGTTGACATATTTTTTTTCGAAAGCCTGGCACGTGGCTGGCTTGTCTGAATTGCTGCTACTCGAAAACTAGTGGTTATTTTCAAGTAAGGCTATTTTTTCTTTCCTTAAGACCTTCCAAGGGCACTCACCCAGGAGAAGCTGACATTCGACTGAAATGTGGTTTGTGGCATCAAGACGATTATTAGGTGCTTAGAGCTTCTAGCCTTACTTTGGACACTCCTCCCTCAACACACGCGAGGAATTCCTTTATTTCGATACATTTCAGTTTTCTCTTATTTTCATGTTGGTTCTAATTCATTTGACATGTCTGAGACCAAACTGAGGATGAACTGGACATGACAATGTGCTTAATTATAAGGAATAACATTTCTAGAAAATACGATCCAAAAAAACAGCACTACCAGAATGGAAAAAAGAACAAACAACTATTCTTTTTTATTCGGTCGTCATGTTACTTCATTTGTCTTCAAGTTTTAGCTCAGAAATCGAGATGGAGCTTCATAGTCTAGAACAGAATAGAAGAGAGAGAGAGAGAGAGAGAGAGAGAGAGAGAGAGAGAGAGAGAGAGAGAGAGAGAGAGAGAGAATCAGGATCAGAAGTGCAAGCAGCGAGGTATGGGGAAAAACGTAGTAATCTTTGTATTTGTTATCGAAAATGAGGCTTGAAGTTTGACTGCTAATTATAGACGTTTCAGGATATAATTATGAAAGTCAGGTATAACTTACACACACACATGACCTTCATAATTAGATCGTCAAATGTCTATAATTAGCAGTCAAACTTCATTCCTCATTTTCGATAACAAATACAAAGATTACTACGTTTTTCTCCATACCTCGCTGCATGCATTCTGATTCTCTCTCTCTCTCTCTCTCTCTCTCTCTCTCTCTCTCTCTCTCTCTCTCTTCTATTGTGCTCTGGACTATGAAGGTCCATCTTGATTTCTGAGCTAAAAATTGAAGATAAATTCGTGCCCCACAACCCAAAATCATGGTTCTTCAGGGCAGAAACAATTTTCTGCACAAAAATAATAACCTCCGCAACCACATTAAGTTTTCCTCTATCCCATAGGTCCCTCACACTGACAACCGACGCAAGCAACACGGCAATGGGCGCCGTACTCAAGAAGGACACTGATGATGGTTATCGTCCACTGGCCTTCTTCAGCAAGAAGCTAATTGCAGCGGAACAGAAATATTCAGCATTTGACAGGAAGCTCCTCGCAGTCTGCAAAGCAGTCCACTATTTCCTCAACATGATCGAAGGACGACACTTCGTGGTGCAGATGGACCATCAACCGCTGGTGCATGCCTTCACAAAGTCAGCAGATGTGTGATCATCGCAACAACAACGGTACCTGTCAGCGATAGCTGAACACTCCTGCACTATCGAGTACCTAAAGGGTTCAGCAAACACCGTGGTGGACACACTGTCAAGAAACTACATCAACACCATCCAGCTTGGGATAGCCTCCCCCAAAATAATGGAAGCGCAGAAGGACGACACGGACCTGCAGCGACTGCTGTGGATCAACCCCACCCTCACATGGAGCACCCTGTCAATCAGCAGCAGAAAAACGACCACCGCAAGTGAAACGAGTACCGGACGCCCTCACACCTACTTGCCAGAAGCCTAAGAAGGAGAACCTTCACTCTCGCTCACAACCTATCCTACCCATCGTGCTGGTCAACCACCCGAATCATAGCAGAGCGGTACATCTAGTGGGGATTGAGAAAATATATAAAAAAGTGGATGAAAGAATTCATCCCATGCCAGACATCAAAAATTACAAGGCACATCGAAAGTAGGATAGGAGAGTTTACAACAATGAACCGATGACACTCCCACATCCATGTCGAAATAGTGGGACCCCTACTCCCCTGCGAGGGGTACTGGTACCTGTTTACTATCATAGATATGAACACCAGGTGGCCAGAAGCATTACCAATATGGCAGCAAACAAACGAGAGCTGCGCAAAAGCCCTCATTGAGTGGGTCATTAGGCACGGAGTCCCCCAGATTATCACCAGTGACAGGGGAGCCAACTTCACATCTGCCCTGTGGAACACCCTTACAGACACTCTAGGGACAAAAATAACACTGATGATGGCCTACAACCCCAAAGTCAACGACACCGTTGTGAGGCTACTGCAATGATCGCTAAAAGCAGCACTCACTGCCAGATGCCAAGGCGGGAGGTGGAGAAAGGAGCTACCATGGGTCCACTGTGCCTAAGAACGACACCGCATGCAGCATTCAATGCATCTCCAGCAGGAGTCCTATACGGCCAAGCATTGATGTTGCCGGCAGTCACCTTCCAAGAACAAACAAGCCTGACATCACCATCAGACACCCAAAAAGTGATAGAAAAGATAATGCCAGTGAAGATGACCCACCACGTGGTCAGAAAGGTGCATGTCCCCAATGATCTGCATAACGTAAAATATGCGTTCGTATGGGTAGATGCACACAGACACCCCCCTCTCCCCGACCTACTCAGGACCATACCGCATTATCCAAAGGTGGCCCAAGGTGTACCAGATGACAATAGACGGCAGAACAACGTGGGTTTCCATCAGTCATCTGAAACCTGCGCACATGCCAGACACTGACCTACAGCCATAGGTCCCCCCAGGGGAGAGAGAGTCCTGTAGTGCCCACATGTGGACCCAACACACACACCTACACTGCGACTGCCAGTATCCTGTGACAAGGAACTCATGAATGAAACACACGGAAGAAAGAAACTCAGTTCCTCTCGTATGACTTTTGTACACACATATCTTCCTTATTATCATTGTCACATTTTATGTATTATTATTACCATTGTATGTATTGCACTGCCAGTTTTCCAACCATGCATGACCTTCAGTCCAATAGCCTGTACCTTTTTATATGTATATTTCTCTCTGTGCACAAACACAAATGCTTGTACTTGATCCCTGGCTCTATCTGTTAGAGGTCAGAAGCTACATTGCAAGCCCTTGACCTGTGTGAATGTTTTGTAAATAAATTGGTAAACTATAGACTCCAAATCTTACTCGTACCTCTCCTCGCATTGGTGACCAGCGGAGATGGCTGAACAAGCCAGCAGCAATGATACCAGCCTCACCAACAAGAACCTTGTCGCCGCCTCTGTACTCCTACCTCCATCCATGCCCCACAACCCAGAGGCATGGTTGTTCAGGGTGGAAACAATCTTTCACACAGATCACCTTGGCAATGTGCAGAGCAGATGCCATCCTCAAATTCCTGCTGGACGATGTCTTTGAGCAAATAGCAGGATGGCTCAAGGAACTACAAGCCCCTGTTACATACGAACTGCTGAAGGATCATCTGAAGTCATCCTTCAGCATGCCACCCACCCAGAGAGCCAAGAAGTTCCTCAACCACGTGGGGCACCTATAGGAGATGAGTGACCATTGCATGTGTATAAGCAACTTCAGCGGCTCATCCCACTGCCCGCCATGAGGGAGGTACTCCTCACCAAACTACCCCACCAGACAGTAGCAGCAATGCCCAAAGCCTCCACCATTCCCATAGAAGATTACCTGATTATGGTTGATGAAATACACGGCCCACAAAACAGCGAATCCCTCACAGCAAGCAGCAGCACCACCACCATGGCAGACCCTGCAGACAACAGTCAGGAAATCTGACAGTGACAAAGAAGAGCCAGCCAACCCCATTTACAAAAGAAGCTTCCTCAAGCATGTCATCAAGGGGAAGCCTAAGCAGAAAAAAGAGCCACCAGACGGTATATGTTTTTTCCACTGGAAATTTGGAAAGAAGGCCCAAAAATGTGACAAAGGCTGCCTGTTTAAAAAAAAAAACATGCAATAGGGTCACACATGCGACACAATCATGCTAATGTCAGCAATGAGCAGACTGGTTGCCTTGTAAGAGAAGCTGCGCCTGCCCACCTCTGTCTTTCTTTCAGGTACGAACAAAAAGGCCTCACGTGCTTCTTCCTAAAAGACGAAAGATTTGACACTGAGTTCCTAGTAGACACCAGAGCATGTAGATCATTCATCCCAGCCAGCCCAAATGAACGAATCAACTCTGCTCCCCCCACCAACCTTCACGTATCAACCGCCAGCAGGACACCACTTACAATGTACAGACGGAGGGAGATGAAAATAGCTTTCAATGGGAAAGAATACGACTGGACTTTCAACACGGAAAAGTGACGATGGCATTGTTAGGAGCGGATTTCCCAACAGCACACAACCTACTAGTAGACGTAGCAGCAAAACAGCTAATCCCAAGAACAGCGCCGACATCATCTCCTCAAAAGCCACTCAGACGTACCACAACCACATCATCAACCAGTCAACAAGAGCAACAAATATGCCCAATCTTACCAGACACCCCACCGCCAGAGTTTCGGCAACTCATACAAGAATATAAAGACATACTCAAGGATGACCTGAAGCATGAGTTAACCAAACCAGCAAAACATGACAACCAACATCACACAGAGACCGAAGGTCCTCTGATCCACTCATGTTTCAGACGTCTGACCTAAGAGAAGCTCACCTATGCCAAGCAGGTACTCAAAGAAATAGAAGAAGCAGGAATATGCCAAAAAAGCCCTCAGTCCATGGGCATCACCCCTACACATGGTACAAAGTCAGACGGCGCCCCCTTGGAGACTACTAGGGTTGGGCAAGAACCACTAAAATTGGAACCGACGGTTCCAGTTCTCAGTGCCAAAAGAACTGCTGGAACCAGTTCCAGAACCGGTTCCTAAGAGTAACTGACAGTGACTGTGACATACCTGCAATCCATGGAAAAGTTTTATGCCTAGTGGGAAGGACAGCATATGTATTGTAACTACATTAAATAAATATTGTATTTAGAAGCTTAGCATTTTGCATTTTTGATTGGGGAAAGAAAAAATTTAATTAAGAAAACATAATTTTATTAGAAAAATAATCCTAACCATTGGAAAACAAACATATACTTCTCATTAATATCAGTTAACAAAAAATAAAATTATATAATCTTATAATTATACTGACCGACTACCGTTAGTTAGTTACGTGGTTGGAGAACTGCTCTTTGGGAACCAGTTCCAAAGGTGGGAACCGATTCTGAGGTAACCTCTTTGGAACTGCAAGAACCGGTTCTGGAACTGGTTCTTGCCCAGCCCTAGAGACTACTGACAGCCAAACATCAAAACAAAACCAGACTGATACCCACTACCAAATATAGCAGACATAATTAAGCAGATGAATAGAGCAAAAATCTTCACAAAAATAGATGTGCTAAAGGTATTTCTAATTGCTGACTGACAGGAAGGCTATGGAAAACATTTTCCCCTTCTTAATCTCAAACCTATTGTTCCCTAGACACTCTTTAATCTCCTTTTCTTGGGACCAGTGACTGCCTGAATAACTCTGTTTCCAGGAACAAAGCCATTTGGAGACAAATTCCTGCCGTAGGCTAAGATGAGCCAGTGGAGAAGATTAACTCAGAGTTCAGGGTCCCTTAGCAACTGACCATGTGGACCTCACCCTGTCATGTGGTGACCAGGTCAAAGACGATTGCGCCAATAATCTGCAGGCACAATAATAGAAAATAAAATGTTAGGAGAGAGTGGGAAGTTAATCCTCCGAAGTCATATAAGGGCTGACAACAGCCCAGGAGAAGTCAGAACTTAGAGAACTCATCCAGAGAGGTATCTTGGCTGTGTTACCTGAAGGCAGCTTCCCCTTGACCCTGTTCCTTCTGGGCCATATTCCTGACATGTGGCTATCTTGGTCAAGCCCAAGTTTTCCTACCAGTGAAAGCCCCCTTAATTCCTCCTCCATTCTTATTAAGAGTGATGACAACTCTCCAACAAAGATAACATACCCTGATCAGAGGTATTTCTTAATCAGTCACGAATTTAATATCCTTTTACTGCATTTTCCATTTCATTTTCAAAGTGCAAATTTCCATGCTAGACCTGACTTCCTTGTGCCAGTGCATTAATTAAAATATGTAAGTGTTTCAGTGTTGTAAGTCGAGATACTTTGGCACCTTCCGTGCACTTCTTGACTTTTTCCATTAATTACGCTATTCCCTTCCATCATGTAAACTTGTGCATTCTTCATTGCAAATGGAGATGCTTGCTGTGGGATCTTCTCTTTAACTCTGCCTTGCTTGCTGTGGTTCCAACTATGGCCATTTAACTCTACAGCGCAATTGAAGTGGATTTCTTTAACATTTTTCAGTTGTCATTTGTTAACGTAAATTGTTCTTCAGCAGGACCTTGTTTCCATGCATCAGTTAATCCCCGTTCTTCTGATTTTGTTAAGGTAAATATAAGAGAATTTAAAGTGAACCTAAGTGTTTATCTACACCTTCCACCCTATTGAGTAACAGCCTTCTGCTCCTTTTCTTTCTGTTGTGGTTGCCTGATCCTAAAGTAGTAGTCAGATTCGATAGATTTCCGATGGTAATTGAAGCATCCTCTTGGGAAAGCATAAAGGTAATTTCCCTGCTCAGAATCCAAACTCCGTCCCAGGTAAAACCATAATATTGGTAACCAAATTGCCAAATCTTGCAGCCTGTATCGTTGCAAGCTAGAACCCTTGCCCCACTTGCAATGTGTAGCTATCAGCTATTAGCCACGCTAAAGCTGGATGCAGTACAAGAAACGATCCTTAGCATAAAATTCTAAGCACACAATCAAACAGAGTTCCACAGTGTAAGTACGTGTTATTTTATATTTTCTTTAGGTTAGACTGAGGGTAGCTTGATGAAGTCCATAAGGCCATAAGTAAGGCTTATGAGGTAGCCCCCGAATGCTGGAGATAGCGTTGGCGAGGCCAGCCCAAGGAAGGCAGGCCAAACCTGGTCTGAGTGGGTATATTTTAAGGACAGAGCAATCAGGAAGTGGCTAGATTCCGTAAGTGCCACCACCTCTGAGGACATCCTCGAGTGCTTCAAGCTCGAGGACTCCCTATACTACGCCCCCTCTGCTCTTGCTACCTACATATGTGAGAAGGCGTCAAAGACACTCACTGAGTGCTGTCGCTTAGCGGACAGTCTGGACACACACCACCAGTTCGCTAGTTCTTTGGGAAGAAAAATTTCCCCACCTTCTCACACTTTCTCTAGCCCAAAAATGGACATCCTCCAAAACAAACTATATGCGGCCTCTGTAAAAGGGCCGGACACCTCACAGAACAGTGCTGTCTGAGAGCCCAGGCTCTGCTCAAAGGCCTCCTAAGACCCCCAATGGGAACACACTCAACCAAGACACATCTGGCCCTTGAGTACCCAACAACAAACCTGGTCCCTCCACGGGGGCAGTGCCACGAAGAGATCACAGCAAAAACTACTGCATTGCTTGCAAAGTTTATGGTCACTCAGCTCTCTGGGTGAATTGCCCTAATAAAACAAATACACCCCGTTGTTGCTTTGGCAGTTATGAATCCTTCATCTTTAGACCCTCCAGCCAAGGGTCCTATATATGTGGCACCCCCTCAAGGTAGCTACCTCACACGTCAGGTCAAGGCATTCGATGACTCTGGCTCACAACTCTCCCTGATAAGAGAAGACAAGGTTGCCCATGGGGCCACCGTTGGCTGACATCAACTTGTTACCATTGAGCATATAAACAATATGAAGATGATTCTCCTCACAGTCAAATTGAGGGTTACACAACCTCAGATCTAAAATCTGCACTCTTGCAGTAGTCACTTACCTTCCTGGAGGTTATGACCTCCTCCTGGGACATGATTTCCAGTCCCCTCTTAATTTACAAAAATCCAGGGGCCCTAACCCCCCAAAAACTCAATCAAGCACCGAGTCCTCAAAGACACACCTTTAACCTGCTGCCAGTGCCACTTGCACGCCCTGAGCAGTGCCAGGTTCCGGCCATTTTGAACATCAAGTCCCTGACAAATCTAATTCCTGTGCCAGGCCATGCCCTAATGCCAGTGCCCGAGCATACCACAGATCTCCCTTCTGGAGGTCCCAATTTTGCCTTAAATCCACTGCCAATGCCACTTGCACCCCCCTAAGCTGTGCCAAGCTCTGTCCATCTCGAGCAACAAACTTTTAACCAATTCAGTCCTAGTGTCAGGCCCCTGCCCCAGCGCCAGAGCCAAGGTGCACTCTGAATCTCCCTTCCAGAGATCCCAAACAGGGCCACATTCCGTCTATCTTGGACGTCGACAAAGCTCCCAGATTAATTCCTGTGCCTGGACCTGCCTTAGTGCCAGTGGCAGAGCACGCCATAGATCTTTCTACGAGGGATCCCAGTCCAGACTGCCTCTCTTCCCCCGGCTTGGCATGAGGTCCTTTCGTCGACAGGAATTCCATTTAACTATAAAACGGTCTAACATACGAATGTACTATTTGGCTTGCCACCTTCAGCGTGTTTTGTTGTTAATTGAAAGGTGTTAATAATTATATTAATCTGTGTGTTAAGGCTGTTTAAATTACTTTCCCAAGTATTGTTTAAGTGAATAAGTATAAAAATGAAGTTTAGTTCAGCAGGTACCAGACTGGGTCTTGTGACAGGCCCATTCCGTCCAGGACCAGCCGACTTCCTTGGCAAGACCTCGGAACCGTTGTCTCCATTTCTCCAGGGTTATTTCGTAGGCTTTGGTGATGACCCTAAGGACTTCGATCATATTGCCTCTTTGACTCTTCTCCAGTGAGTGGAGGGCTGCCTTGGCTTTTCCTTCCAAGTGCCTAGTAAGCACCAAGGCCCTCTCAGTCTCGGAGGTGTCGTAATTTTCGAAAACCGCCTCTATCTCCTCCAACCATGCTTCCGGCTCTTCATCAGTCCACTTGGGGACTAGGGAATTAGGGGATCGGCCGGTTTCCGACTTTTTTAACGACAGGTTGTTGATATATAGGGGGTTTGTTAAAGGATATTGTGTGGAACTTCTGGGGAAAAAATTTTTGTTCAGTGACCTTAGGTTTTGTGACGCCAGAGCATTTTTCGGCCAAAATGGCCATTTTCAAAATGCATCTCCTCCTTTGCTTTTTGTTTTTAAGGGATGAGATTTGAACCATGTATAAAACACATATGGACCTTCGATACAAAGCCGGGGATTTTTGATTTTTCAATTATTTTTCGAGATATGAATTTTTTTTTAATGAAATTTTCCCGGAAAAATTACAGAAAAAAAAATTGCCAAAAATCAGAAACTCAAAATATTAAAATCCCTGGCTTTGTTTTAATCTACCATGTTTCCCCATGTTATATTTAAAATTTCATTTAGATTGGTCCAATACTAAGGAGGAGATGCATTTTAAAGGCGAAAAACTTATGTTTTGAGAAACGGGCCTTCAAAGTTTTAGTTACATAAAAAAGTAAAATGGACTTCAAAGACTGTGTTACAATTAATTTTATGGTTTTAATTTTTATTTTTGGGTATTAATTAATGCAAAATGATTATAAATAAGAATATTAATTGATTATTTATGTGCCTAAGACACATTCTTATAAATTTTAGGTTCCTGGTCACCCCTGTCTGATCTTGCTGCAGGTATTACTCTAGGCTATCATAGTTGCCTACACTTTTTATTAGTGTCTCGAATCCATCCCTTGCCAAATGGATCCTGGGAATTACTTTACATTCACAATTAGGGATTCGTGATTCAAGTAATTCATCAAGTCTTGCTTCACTTATTATGATCATTTTATTTTCAGGATCGTCTATAATATCAGCCTCCGAGCTACTGCTTTCTTTTTCTAAAATATCTTTGCCCTTTGGTAGTGACGAGCAAATAAAAAGGCGTTTAGGGGTGGATGTGGTTGGTCTCTGGTCAGCAGAGATCGCTGCCTGCGCCGTTTGATGGGCGACAGCTCTCTCTCTCTCCGTCGCTCCATTCCCCTCTATGGCACTAATTTCTTGAACTCTTTCTTCTACTTCTTGCCTGGACTTTTCCACTTGGCTTTTCCGCATTCTAGAAGCATGAAGTGAACTCTTGGACCTTTTAGGCACGGTGAAAAAACAAAAACACCGCAGAAAATACAGAGTTCAGTCAAGGCTAGTGAGCATGAAAAATGTGTCCTTCTAGCTTGGAAGTTTATAGGCAACTCTCAGCCACAGTCGGCGTCATGGTATGACGTGTGCGTTGTCATGGCTAGGAATAACTAAAAAGGTGCCGAGTAGGATATTATTGACATTATACATTTCATTTCAAAGGAAGTTTTCGTAATATATATCGCAAAAACTATACCAGACTAAATCATTTGCGCTACTGGTGTTTTATGGGTATATAGTTATTGTTACATTTTAGGCCATAACTAGAGAAATACGGCAAATTTTAGCATAATATTTCGTGGACACATTCTTGAACCCTATACGAAGCCATAGAATTTTTTTCAGCAAATCAATTTTTTAAAGATTATTGGGTTTTTTTAGGCGGCCGATCCCCTTAATGCTTGAGAACAGAGCATTAGGAGCAGCAGGTGTGGGGTTGGAGATTTGTTGGATAGCCAGAGCTTCAGCACTCCTTCTTTGCCTTCTCCAGCTTGACAGCTTGAGCTCCTTGTCTTTGACAGCCAGTTCACTTTCCTTGAGGGCTAATTCTCTTGCTGTCTTAGCCTCTTCATACTTCCTCTGATCTTTTAGCTGCTCTTTCGCCCACTGGGTGAGTTCTTGTCCTGTGTAACCTATGTCCTTGCCCATGTTAAGTTAAGTTAAATATACCTTAGTTTAACCAGACCACTGAGCCAATTAACAGCTCTCATAGGGTTGCCCGTAGGATTAGACTTATTTTACGTGGCTAAGAACCAATTGTCTACCTAGCAACAAGATCTACAGCTTATTGTGGAATCCGAACCACATTATACCGAGAATTGAATTTCTATCACCAGAAATAAATTCCTCTAATTCTTCATTGTCCAGCCGGAGAGTCGGATGCAGGCCCAGCAGAGTGCTAGCCAAGTATGATATCGACCCGTCCAATGAAGAACTATCTTGCCCATGTTCATGAAGGCTTGGCACTGTTCTA
>NC_089796.1:51955398-51957898 GCF_040412425.1 Macrobrachium rosenbergii
TAACTAGGTGCCATAAGTTTGAGATCACCCTCAACAAGGATAAGTTTGTGGTCCCTGCACCCACCATGAACTTCTGTGGATGCACCCTATCGGGAGATGGTTTTTTAGCTGACCAAGAAAAAGTCAGCGCTATCAGGGATTTCCCAACCCCTACCAACTTGACTGACCTCCAATCATTCATGAGACTAGTCAACCAATTAGCAGAGTTCACTCCTGACACCAGCGCAGCTCAGCCTCTACTCCCTTTGATGAACACCAAGAGGACATTTGTTTGGACACCTAATCATGCTGATGCATTTCAACACATGAAGTTAACTCTCACCAGTCCACCCATTCTTGCCCTGTTGTCCTTCAGACAGATCAGACAGATGCCTTATGCCTCAATGGTTTTGGATATGCCCTCCTGCAGGATCATGGTGGTGGATGCCTATGTCTAGTTCAGTGTGGCTCTTGGTTTCTTACTGATGCAGAGATGCCCCATACCACCACCAAGCTTGAGATGCTAGCCACTGTCTGGGCAATGTCAAAATGTAGGCCATATTTAGCTGGCCTACAGAATTTCACTGTGATGACAGATCACCTATTTTGAATTACTACATGCTGGACCTTATTGGGAATCCCCTCCTCCAGCGCCTGAAGAAGATTTCCCCCGACTTCACAACTGTGTGGCATGCTGGCAAGTCACTTTGCATTCCTGATGCTTTGTCTTGAGCCCCAGTCAGCCACCCCATATCAGAAAATGAGATCTCAGGTGCTTCTCTTGCCACCCATCTCCAAGCTATCATAGCTGTGAAAGCCGTCATATCTTCAGAAGTCTTCAGCTCAAGACACTGATAGAATTTTCCAGGATCTTCATGCCGCAGCAAGAATGGACCCTTCATACATTCATCTACTTCATTGTGTCACCTCAGGATTCTGCTCCAATATATATGATCCTCACAACTCCTTACTCCCATACTAGAAGTTACAGGATGACCTCTACACCAATGGTGAACTTGTCATGTACAGAGCAAGAATTGTAGTTCCTACTGCTCTCAGCTGCTGCACCTTGGCCCACTTATGTGACAGCCACATGGGTGTGGAAGCCACCAAGCACTGAGCGAAGACAGTCTTTTGGCCTGTTACTGACTCCGACATTGCCAAAACAGTCAGAGCTTGTGAGTCATGCCAGATATTGTAGCCATCCCAACAACAAGAACCTCTAATGAATGATGACACCCCTGCAAGGCCCATGAGTCCATATCAGCAGACTTCTTCATTGTTACAAGGAAATCCTTCCTTGTCGTAGTCACCTGACTCTTCGGATGGCTTGTTGTCGGCCCTTGCAAAGGTGACACTACTGACTCTAACACCATCAAGATCTTTTGTCGCTACTTCCAGGAAGCTGGTGTTCCCCTTTGCCTCAGAACTGATGGGGGACCAAAGTTCAGCAGCACTGAATTCAGGAATTTACAAAGCGATGGGAAGTTCGCCATGCGGTAACCTCATCACATTCCGTGCAATGAAACGGTCATGCCGAGGCCGTTGTGAAGTCAGTCAAGCACCTCAGCAGCACTGTCTCGCAACATTGATTATGAAGCATTTGACCGAGGATTGTCGGAGCTCTGAAATACTCCCAGCTTCACAGGGCACCCCCCTGCCCAGGTCCTGTGTGGCTTACCTCTCAAGTAATGCATCTCTGCCCACCCTAAATCACTTTCACAAGAAAGGAAAGACAAAACTGAGGACTGATACCATCGTGCTGCTGCCCTTGCTGAGTAGGTCAAGACTCAGTACAACAGGCAAGCTTGTCCTGTACCCAAGTTGATTGTTAGACTACAAGTTCAGGTCCTAGACTCGACATCTTTGGATGCAGAAGGTCCAGGTATTACATGATTCATTTCCCGGGCAGTTGTGTGTGGTGGCAAAACCATGGTTTCCTTCGCATAGTGCCACCCTCTGATGTTGACCCCTTCCCCACTTCCTCCGTGACACATTGCTCCAACCTAGAAAAGCAGTCCTTAGATGATATCCCCCAGTGACCTGACATTGTTCTCAAAGAAACTTAGGGAAGGAGTCAGCTCGAGAATGTGCTAGGAGGGTGAGGCTGGGGAGGGAGGTGTTGGTGTATGAAAGATATCATAGTACATTTGTTGTACAAGAAAGGCATTATTTATATTCCAATTTATTATTCATTGCATTTATTCTCTTCTACCCTTATATCTAATATCTTATTCTTATGCTCATATACCATTAAAATACCTCCCTTAATAACAATAACATTCATATATTTACGTACGACTAATGTCTCCTTAATGTATGTATGTTACAGCAAAAATATTATTTTACCATTTTGGCGAGACTGCTGCTTCCAGGAAAATCATTAGGTTACTTAGCCTGGGATCGTCCCAACAGGTACATCTAATTTGTGTCCCTTGTTTATCTTGTATCATTCTACAAGATTACACTGTAAGAACCTGCTTTATATTTGTGCATGCTTTCACTCACCATTAATATTCAA
>NC_089796.1:51965398-51975398 GCF_040412425.1 Macrobrachium rosenbergii
TGTCTGATAAAAATGTTTTACGAAACATTTGATCATTAATTTTAACCTTTGGTGTATAAGTATTGAAACGTGGCGATCATGGGGCTAGCATCAAAACTGCAAATGTACAGCAAATGCTTCCTATATTAATAGAAGAAAACATGCTTCCTCAATAAGCTCAAAAATATCCGCGGACTGCTTTTATTCTCTGCATGGAAAATATGTGTACCATGAATATTTGAAGCATGATCGCATAAAATATCACATTGCCAATTACTGACATTCAGTGACGCAGTAAGCCATTATACAAAACTTCTTCAACAACTAATAACACATGTTTATACAAAAGGCCATTAACCGAGGCTTCTTACCATCCTTATAAAGAACGAGTTTGTAAAAAAACGAAATTGCCTTTTTCTACTTGCAAGTCAGTCTCTTAAGTCCCTAAATACTCCTTACTCCCGGGATTCAAGGCTCGGAAAAAATCAGGACATAATGGATAAGAAAACAGAAAAACACAAATAATGTTATTCTTTCTTAATTAGTAATGAATGATTTTTTTAATTGCTCTCGTGTGGAATGTAAGTGAATATCTCTGCCATGCATAATTTTCTCATTAGTTGGTTCTGACTTGTCCTGATCATTTTTTTTTTCCTCTTCATAATGATCAACCTGCTTCTAAAATGTTGGCGTTACTTTCATATCTTCTATTATTCAGCTCAGTTATATATTACTTTCATACGTGAGTTTCTTCCTATTCCTTCACTCGATAAGACTGAAGCCAAGAAAATTTATGGAATCAGCGAAATCATATTTAGAATTTCCTCTGGATCCTTTTCTCTGTCCAACACAAAGGTCATTATTGTTTCTTTGTCTCTTGTCTCTTGATAATGTGTTGACTGCTGCCAAGTGCAGATGAAGGAGAAAGGAGAAACTTATTTCATTCTTCTTCATACAGACTCCCGTTCGCCAGGATGGTGTCGCACTCCCCATGCTGACCTTGCTCATTTTTGATTCTTGCACTTTTTCTCTCTGTTTCCTCTTTTAGCAAACAATCAGTATATGATGCGTGACACGAACTGATTTCAGTGCTTGGTTAACAGTAAGCATTTGTATATAAACTGGCCAACTCAAGCTTCAGAGGCTATGCTTTTGCCCCGCTCCACTGTGTTATGTGAGCAGCAGCAAATATTTGCTTTTTGAGTGAGTCTGAGCTGCACAGGGTTGTTTAAGGCCTTTGTCTACTTTTGGATTTTGCTTGCGAAATCATTTCAGCCTCGAAAATACAGTATTCAGGCAATGCTACACGTGTTGTGGAGATTCATTTCCCTGCAGATTTGGAATGGATCAGTTTGTCGTTGAGTTGATCGGCATAAGGTTGAACTCCGGTAAAAATAAGAAATCACTCGCTGACTCACTTCTCATCCTTTAAAGAAATTCCATTACTGGCTAATTTCTGTACTTCCATTCAGATTTTACTTTACCACTGCTGGATTTGCTCCTCTACTTTTCAGACCGGGCATTTTTTCCGGTGAATAATTGCTTTGAAAGTTATTTGCAAAAGATATTTGCCCACTTTTCGAATTTCGAATAGTAATGACAATCACATATTTATTGCCATTTCTGCGTTTGGTATGTGGATATCTTATGCTTATACGGATTTATATAAGTTTCAATAATTGCGTTTAGTCTGTTACAATAAATCACTGAATATCTGAACAGTAAGATACGTAAAAAAGACCTGAATTTGTCGATGCAATTCTGCCTTAAGATGCTATACTAGTGTCGGTTACCCATTTTATTTTGGAAATTGCCCTCCACATGTTGAAACAATTATCCCAACGAAAGAAACCTCAATGATGACCTCCTCTCTCTCTCTCTCTCTCTCTCTCTCTCTCTCTCTCTCTCTCTCTCTCTCTCTCTCTCATTCTTTCCAAAGCGCCCCCACCTGGCACCCAAACTATTTCGAGAATCCGCCTCAACCTGGACACAGGCCTCCCTCCGGTGCAGTCCCTTCTTTGCGAAACAATATCATCAGTGAGGAGAGGCTGTCTGTGAGATGCCTGGCATCTCTGTCTCTCCTCGGCGTAGTCATTTCTAAAATTTGGATTTAGATGTCAGTTATGAGGAAAGTTATATATTTTTTATGTCAACAGATGTATTATTCATTTTTCAACGTGTTTCTTATCTTTCATTTTTTTCAGTGAATTTCATTTACAATGTTGTAGAGCGGAATACCCGACCTTCTCCGTGTCATCTGCAATGCTGTCTCAAATGTGAATGTGGAATCTTTGTTACAGTTTATTCGGACCCCTCATAAAAAACGTAATTTTCACATAATCTATCAACGATTATATTTCCTGTTCATGGAACTGAAATTCTTCCAAGGAATTGTTTGAAAGTTGTGCTTCCTAATCTTAATCTACATATACAAATTTAAGATAAAGATGTCATGCTACTTCCTCCCTCTACAGTGCTTAATTTTGAGACCAAAACCAAACTAGTAAAAAGTTATGAATTGCGGAGCCAACGTAGCATCCTAAGCTTCATTTAGTTTTAATTAATTCTCTTCATTAATTAAAAACGTTGCCTACGCTATGAGAGCACTGGTAGTTCGCATCTCATGCAAAGGATGTTTTACAAGAAAGTGCAGTCATGCTGCCCAAATTGTAGCTTTTATGTACCACACAATGCATATTACACACAGGAAGAAATAATTTTGATGCACACACATCCTTTTTTTACATATACACACACACACACACACACACACACACACACACATATATATTATATATATATATACATATATATATATATATATATATATATATATATATATATATATATATATATATATATATATATATATATATATCATATGTATCTATATATACATATATAGATACATTATATATATATATATATATATATATATATATATATATATATATATATATATATATATATATATATATATATATATTTATATATATATATATATATATATATATATATATATATATATATATATATATATATATATATATATATATATATATATATATATATATATAAATATATATAGTCATCATACACATTTTTCTCTTTTAGGGGAGGATGGTGCATGTAGGTGCACCCCTACAGATTCTCGAGAAATCTTTGAAGATAACGTTAATAACCCCATGTCAGTTTTCTTATCTATGGCAACTAGGCCTGGGAACTGCACCACTCAACAAACTTGCCCCCTTTGATGTTTGCGCTTTTCAATGGTCCTGTTACTACATCCCCTACAACCATGGCCATATCATATACATACATATATATATATATATATATATATATATATATATATATATATATATATATATATATATATATATATGTATATAAAGTATATATATATATATATATATATATATATATATATATATATATATATATATATATATATATATATATATATATATATATATATATATATATATATATATATATATATATATATATATATATATATATATATATATATATATATATATATATATATATATATATATATAAACGAGGTATGTTCAATAAGTAATGAGAAAATGTCAGGCAGAGACAGTAAATATGATTTGATCAAAATACTACTTCATGGTGAAGTACACATAAATATATTCTATAAAATGACAACTGGCAACTTTCTATATTTGTAGGTGTGAGTGCAGCGGTGAATGTGGTGGAACCAATCTGATCCGGTTTGCTGATCTGTGAACACTTGTCAAAATGCGGTGAAACATGGAACAACGTTACGCCATCAAATTTTGTGTTAATCTTAAGAAAACCAAACAAGAAGCTTATGGAATGTTAAAGGAGGCCTATGGGGATGAACAGATGAGCCAAGCAAGTTTCTATCTGTGGTTTAACAGATTTTCTGACGGAAATGAACAGGTTGAGGATGAACCCAGATCTGGAGCACCGAAAAGTGAACGCAAGGAGGAAAACATTGAGGAAGTGCAAAGGTTAGTGATGCATGACCGCCGAATATCTGTGAGGATGCTATCTGAAGCTGTTGGCATTAGTATTGCCACAGTAGAGACAGTTCTGACCGAAGAGGAATGGAGGAGTGGTCAGTGGTGGTTCCACCAGGACAATGCCCCATGCCACAAGTCAACGCTGGTGACCACCTGGATGGCCGACAGGGGAATGAAAGTGGGACAACACCCACCCTACAGCCCTGACCTGTCCCCTTGAGACTTCTTCCTGTTCCCACGCATGAAAGACAGCCTCAGGGGAACCAAATTCCAGTCAACAGAGGAGCTGAAAGAGGCATCGGAAAGTCACCTGAAGGGACTACTGAAAAAGGACTTTGAGGAGGTCTTCCAGGATTGGGAGAGACGCATGCAGAAGTGTTTAGCTGCAAGAGGCTATTATTTTGAAGGAGACAAAGTTGTGTAAGCTTATGAAAATAAATAGTGTCTCTCCTGACATTTTCTCATTACTTATTGAACATACCTCGTATATATAGTATTGTAACATGCAGTTGCAGTCTGCAAGAGGACATGAAGCTTCACTTTCTTTTCAAATTTAACTTAATCAAAGAAACATGTAAAGTACAAACAGTAAGTCAACCCCATGACCACCCAGAACCAAGAAGCAGTGAATATTCAAAACACTCCTGGCATTAGCACCTGCTAAATTCTCGGTGCCTTCACAACAAAACTCCACCCTTCCTTTCTAAGCCTTAAATCCCACTTTTGTCAAACTTTGATTTTGCCTGGGTGCTCTCATCTTCCCCTTGTTCCAGCACCACTCCTGTCAATGCCGCCAAAAAACACTGAAGCCGGCAAGTTAACGGACAAACACCACATGCGACACAAAGACTTGGAGGCTGGACCAGGAACTATATAAAGACCTGACCAGGGAAGACAGAGAGAGTTTATTACCAGCCAGCATCAGAACTGAGTCCTTACCAGGTCGGTCTCCAATCCCCCTTCCCCTTTCTGACCCAGTAACCCTTTGTTATGCACATAGTCCCACCAAGTCCCTTGCCTTATTGCAAAATCTAGCCTACATTATCAAGACAACACATCCTATGGGAAAGGTATAGTCTGGATTTTGGAGTTGTTATGACACCCAGCCTTCCACTATAATTTTAATCTTTCCTGCTATTTCTGCCCCTTGTTCTAAACTCTCCTGATTACTCAGTTAAACTCATGAAAAGAAGTAAGTTAACAGTAAATTATACTGTTAACTTACTTCTTTTCATGAGTTTAACACCATCCTTAACCTCAGTAGAATAGCTAGTCAGCTTTTGCTGGCTAAGTCTGAGTGTTTACGATCATAAGAAACCTCATATCCCCTTAGGAACTTACTTGGCACTAGTGGATAGCAGTATAGACAGCGTAAGTACTTTAACTGAATTCTATTGCAATTGTAATACCATGTCGTAGATTAACGAAACATATTCCTGAGTGTCAGACTGCCCATCACTCATCCTTCCACTCACTCAGAGAGCGAAAAAAAGCTTATTGCCAGACATCCATGTATTTAGTTGTATTTATCCTCAGTGCATGCTATAAAGAGACTATGTGTCTCTAGTAGTTAGGAACTAGCTAGGCAGTGAAGTGATAATAAGTGATAAGTGTTAAAAGTCTGGGAAAGTGCAAGAATTCCCTCCATAAACTTACAATAGCCTTAGTTAGGAAGAGGTATCTGGCAACTTCTCTAGACAGGTGGACAGCACCTGTACCTCGTCTCCACACACATCTCACTCAGTAACCAGTTACTCTGCATCATATACGCAGTAATACCAATCAAATTAATGTAAGTGTTTGTGAAGAAAGTTCATATGTCAAAAAAAAATGTGCATAGTATTCACTTTCCTTTAAAGTCAATGTGAAGGTAATTCAGGAGGACATATGTCTCGTCTCCCATGCACTGAGCCATCAACCTGTTACATGTTAACATAAATACTAGGCTACTGTCACACGTCATGTTGGAATCTTTAATTCTTAGTGGAAGAAACCATGAAGTTCGCATTATTACCCTTCATAGATTATAATTTGGTATTAATTGCGTATATTCACTCAAAAGATTACTTATATTGGGTGTGAGTAAGATATTATTCATCCCTGTCACTTAGCTAAAACTTTCTGGAAATTATACAGGTTACAAACTCTATTCTTTACAGCATAACCTGCATTCCAAACCCTATTAGGATTAAAGCCACTTATTTGGTCTCTACTAGAATTTATAACTTAACCAAACTACATTACTCAACGCCTTTCCCAGTGCACCCGCATTCACAATACTGTTTTCACCGCTTCCTCTTGATGTGGGACTGTCAGGACTGAAACTATGAGCCAATTCGTTGGACTAAAAAACCCAATGAACCCATTAATACATCTTGCGCATGTTTGCATCGCAAAGATACGTTCTACGGAACCAACCACACATAGAACCCGACGGTTAATCACTTGCGCCATCCACGCATAACAAAACTTTATAAAAAAAAACCATAATACCAACTTATACAGCAGCCGGTTTTGTCCGTGTGCAAGTTCTCACTGTCCTTTTGAACAACCTAAAATCAACTCCCTCTATGTGAGGACCACATTCTACAGAACACCCTAATGTTTATGCTATAGCTGACCTTGTCCATGCGTGAGCAACTCACAAATAACCTGTTCTTTGGAACTAACAAAAGCCTGTTCTTCGGAACAAATAACCTGTTCTTCGGAACTAACAAAATGCCACACTCAATCTTACGGGACGAGTCCACACTTTTGAGTGCCACCACCAGTGTTCTCTGAACATTCCACCCCGTTCCTTGTGAACCAACTAATACCCTACGGGACCTCTAAAAAACCCACTCATTCCGAGTATAAAACTGCACACCATTCATGTAATACCCTATTCCTTTTGGAAAAAAAAACCTCTGCACTCGACGACGACCCGTATCATGAGTAGCTAAAAATTTCAAAGCCTAACGAAGCTGCCGTATTCCTCTGGACTTCCCCAAAAAACGACGCACATTAAGTGCTACCTTTCATGTCTGCTAATCACAACTGGAAGCAAACTATCAAAACTTACAAAGAGTGCCAGCCTTGCTGGCACCCACCACCACTTGGTCTCTGGTATCATCACCAAAGCCAATACCAAGCAATGGGTTTAGTGCCACACACACTTTCGGGTGAACAAGTTCAGGTCCTTCTGGACCAACCAGTGGGTTTTCTTTCATTCATTTCTTTCCTATACCCTGCCCTGGTGATTGCTTAATCTCGCAAACTGAGGATTAGTCTTGGCCCTTCTTTCTTGCTTTCTACCTTGGTGGTTCCACAGACTCGCAATCTGAGGATCCTTCTCAGTTCTCCTTTCACATTGCCAAGCCTGTTTTACACTCCAGCCATCGTACTTGAATCTGTGCCATTTGTCTGGCATTCACCATTCTAGCCACTCCCGGGCAGCTACTGTACAGTTTAGTATTCATTGGTTTACCTCTCAAACATCATCATGTCTACCTATGCCGAAGTAACCAGACCTTAGAAGGGCTTGGACAGGCCAGGAGTCTCCGGGAAGAGCAACTGACTGCCTGGATAGACTAACAGATAGCTAGAACAAAGAAGGAGAGAGAAGAGAAGGAAGAGAAGCAGTGCCAACATGAGCTAAACTTGGCTGGGGAGAAAAGCCCTCTCATTGAAGCAGAGAGGCAAGCAAAAGAAGAACAACATAGCCATGAGTCAGACAATGAATCTGACACATGGCTGGGCCACATAGAGAAAGTCTTTGAGAATTTCACCTCTAAGGGCCACGGAGATAGCCATAATATTAAATAAGCATATGGATGGAAAGGGTCTAGTTGCACTTCGTGCTTTGACAGCCATAGAAGAAGGAGATCTTGCCATAGTTCAGAGGGTGTCAACAAAGCATATGAAATCACAATGGACAAGTGGAGACAATGGTGGAGCAGCCTACCCAAGGAAATAGGTCAATCCTGGCTGCATTGGAATTATCATAAGGGAAGACACTATAAATGTTGGCTAGATGCTCATAATATCACAACTCTTGACGAGCTCTCGGAGCGAGTGCAGCTGGAGGATTTCTTCCACTATGGCCCAAGCACACTTGCTACCTACATATGTAGGTAGTGAGTATGCTTGGAGGCTATCAGTTGAGAAATATGCCAAGCACCATCCTGGGTCAAAGTATTTTTTAATTTAATTTATTATATATTTTTAAAATGGCACTTGGCATGTTTCTCGACTGGAAAGCTCATATATGAGAAATGCCCAACCACTGTCGCTGAATGCTCTAGCTTAGCCAAGGACTGAGAAACTCATCATTACCAGCAAAGTACGATGGGCAGGAAAATAGTACCCACTTATCCGACAACGACTCAAACCCATTCCAAAAATGGGTGCAAGCTAAAAGTCTGGCCTGCATCTACTGCAAGAAGGTTGGACACCACTTGGAACAATGCCATTTTAAGCCAGGTAATAACCAGAAGGCTGTCAAGAAAACCTAGCTCAAAACACACAAATAACCAGGGTGCTTCAGCTGCAGCAGAAGCTCAACCTAAGCCTACCATCTCAACCTCTGGGGTACCACCTGAGCACGAATACAGTAATGAAGTTTGCAAAGACTGCCACAATAAGGGACATATGTCCAACAAATATGTACATTGCCCCGGGCACAAAGCTCCAAGGATTGTGCAAATAGCCATTGAACCCCAATGGACTACTGAATGGCTCATTCCAGATGACGTAGCCGTAGCTCCCATTGATGGATCGCCTCAGCCAAAAGCCCTATCGAATGTCACTGATACAGGCTCCGAGACCAACCTCATCACACGTGACCAAGTACCACCCAGCACTCCTATCCGCGAGGATGAACAAATCTCAATATGCTGGTTCAATGGTCATCCCATGGATCTCCCTGTCGTTCGCTTGGCTGTAACACATGGCAACCTCAAACAGATGAACCTCTACCACCAGACATGTCCTTGGGCGACATCCTATGGCTCTGGGAGTCGTCAAAGATGGATTCTAGTCCAGAACCACCTGTACCGGCAACCACTCTCCTAATTACAGGAGCGGAAGCCACAATCCCTGAATTACATAGGGATAATCTGATCGCTGCCAGGCTGAAGATCCTAAACTACAATGTATCAGGGAAGAGGAAAGCATGATCAAATTGACATCACCAACCTCACCACTGCCAACGACCTGGTAGAACACAATGTGTTATACTGGATTAACAGGGAATTGCAAGAACCCGCTCATATCGTGCATCAACGAATAGTGATGCATTGCAAATTACAATGAAAAGTCATAGAACTGGCCCATGATAGAATCAGTGGACACTTTGGTGTCACTCGAACCACCAAGGCCCTGTCAGACAAGTTCTATTGGGTGGGATCAAAGAAGTCAGTCAAAGCATACATATCCTCTTGCCCCACCTGTCAAACGATGGGAAATCCAAACGAAGTAGTAGCTAGGGCAAAGATACAAAACATCCCGTCAGCTGGTGTCCCCTTCCAAAACATCATCGTAGACTACTATATGCCTCAAGGATGAACAAGAACCAAGACAGGGAATGCCCATTGCCTCATGATTATTGATTGATTTACTAGGTATCCAGAGGCTATTCCAGTCAAAAGTGAGACCTCTAAAGCCTCTGTCAAAGGCGCTACTGCATTTCTTTTGTCGGTTCAGATTTCTAGCCACTATCCAGATTGGCAATGGCCGTCACTTCATGTTAAAAGAATTCCGCGATAGTATGACAAGTCACAGAATCAAACACGTCCACTCGACTCCATACCATCCCGAGAGCCAAGGAATAATCGAGAGGTTCCATCAGTCACTCAATTCTACCTTATCCAAGCTCCAACAGAAAACTGGGGGAGCATGGGAAGACAATCTACTATACACCCTGTTCACACTCCGTCACAGCCCATCAGAAACGACAGGTATAGACTCTTTGAACTGCTATATGCCCACTCAGTGAGAGGACCTATACACATACTGCATGAAGT
>NC_089796.1:51980398-52002898 GCF_040412425.1 Macrobrachium rosenbergii
GAGATCTTTTGTGAAATATGCTGCATTATTGTTGTTGGAGCCAGTTATCATAGACAGTGAAAAGATAAGCTCCCTATTACCTATTGAAAAGACGTTACTGGGATAAACCACGCACAGGTGTGCAAATATCTTAGGGTGATTTGAGTCAATAGTCAAGTCAGGGTATGGTGACTGTTTTATTTGTGATACACCTGTCTTTGTTGTGTGACTAACGGACTTTTGTCTTAATATGGACACTTAATATCAATGTGTGCAAAGGGGCTTTTGTTTTCTCTTTTATTATCACTTATGTTTTAGTGACGTTGTAGGTGGGGTTTAATATCCTGCTTTCAGCTCAATTTTTTATTTAACCAGTCTCATGTTGGGTTTACGAAATAAAGTCTATTTTTGTATCCCAGGTTTCATTTAAACATACCTGTTTAGATGTAGGATTGTATTAGAACTTAAGAGAGAAAGAGCGAATGCGCGACTTTTGCCAGGTAAGTTGAAAACAAGGTTATATGAATGTTCATTTCATATAACAGATGTAATTATATTGATGTGAGCAGTGGTATATAGCAGGGGTGTAATGGATGATTTTACAACTGATCCATGATTACAAGAGAGTATGATTAAATAATATTTGGCATTTATAGGCAGGGCATTGTCTGTCAGGGTAGATACATGTATATTTATTGGTATGCCAGTAAAGGTAGAAAGTTCACTTGCTATAGGTGGTATTTCTTAGTCACAATAAATATATTTATTTGGAACACAGGGTGCTTAGGGTGCCTGAGCACAGCAACTCAGTCTTTCTTGAGGCATGCATTTGATAAGGGGGTGTGATGTCAAGTGTTGAGCATTTTACAGTGGTTTGTGACATAGGCGTATACTTTTGTGTATTTTTCATGAAAGTGCGGGTGTAACTGATGTTATAGAATTTTGGGATTTGATCCAAATAAATATATTTAAAGCCAAATTAGTGTTTTAATTTATTACCTGATTATAGATTTCAGGGTATGTGTTGCATTTCAATTACTTTTTTTTTTCTCTTTCCTCTCTTACTGAATTATAGTTATTTGTTTTTTTTTTTTTTTGTGCCAAATATGTGTTAAGGGGGGTATTATGAATAGAATAGGGTGTTAGAGTATCTTGCAGAAGGTTGTAGGGGATACAGACAAGTAAATATTACAAGTCATTGGGGTATGTATAGTCCACAATAAATATATTTATTTGTGATGCTTTGTGTTAAGGGGTGTAGACTTAGGTGAGGTATGAGGTAATGATAAGATAATTAGGATAGATATATGGATGTTTGTGAGACAGTCATAAATACAATATATTTATTTGTGTCACCATTGGTGTAGATTCGATAGTTAGCATAAATATTTTATTTTATCCAGTTGTAGACTTAGGTGATGTGAGTTACATCTGATTAGATTACAAGTTGTCCCATAAATTTTTATTTGTGATAGCCAAATGTTTGTTAAATGTAACTTTGATGGTTACAACTGATGCTAAAGATTACAAGTCAGGGTATGTGTTAGTCCACAAGTCTTTGTGTTGTAACTTTTGAGTCAAAGACTACAAGTCAGAAATGGTCAGTCCACAATAAAATAATGTGATAGCCAAAATCAGATGTGTAGGTAGGGTGAGAGTTGCAGTTGTGGATACAAGTTCAGGGTATTTTTCCAAATTAATTTGTGATAGCCAAAATGACTGTAGACTTGTGATGTGAGTTTGGGTTCAAATTACAAGTCAGGGTATGTGTTTCCACAATAGGTTATAGAAGATAAAAATGTTTTGTGTAATAGGTTAGAAGTTTTACAAGGATGTAGCTTACGATTGGGGTCTGTAAGAAGTCCACATAGGTAGTGATTTGTATAGGTTTTATGGGATAATTAGGTGTAGTCTTAGTGTGATGTCTGTTAGCGGGTTAATTATAGTCAGGGTATGTGTTAGTGACAATAAATATATTTTTGTGATAGCCAAATGTTTATATAATAAAAGGGTGATTGAGTTACAACTGATGCTATAGATTACAAGTATAATGTTATCCACAATAAATATATTTATTTGTGATAGCCAAATGTTTGTGTTAAAGGGTGTAGACTTAGGGTGATGTGAGTTACAACTGATGCTATAGATTACAAGTCAGGGTATGTGTTAGTCCACAATAAAAATCTATTTGTGATAGCCAAATGTTTTGGTGTAGACTTGGGGTGATGTGAGTTACAACTGATCTTAGATTACAAGTCAGGTATGTGTTAGTCCACAATAAATATATTTATTTGTGATAGCCAAATGTTTGTGTTATGGTGATGTGAGTTACAACTGATGTTAAGATTACAAGGTTATGTGTTAGTCCACAATAAATATATTTATTTGTGATAGCCAAATGTTTGTGTTAAGGGGTGTAGACTTAGGGTGATGTGAGTTACAACTGATGCTATAGATTACAAGTCAGGGTATGTTTAGTCCACAATAAAAATATTTATTTGTGATAGCCAAATGTTTTTGTGTAAAAGGGGTGTAGACTTAGGTGATGTGAGTTACAACTGATGCTATAGATTACAAGTCAGGGTATGTGTTAGTCCACCACAATAAATATATTTATTTGTGATAGCCAAATGTTTGTGTTATTTGTGGGGTGTAACTTAAGGGTGATGTGAGTTACATTTGATGCTATAGATTACAAGTCAGGGTATGTGTTAGTCCACAATAAATATATTTATTTGTGATAGCCAAATGTTTGTGTTAAGGGGTGTAGACTTAGGGTGATGTGAGTTACAACTGATGCTATAGATTACAAGTCAGGGTATGTGTTAGTCCACAATAAATATATTTATTTGTGATAGCCAAATGTTTGTGTTAAGGGGTGTAGACTTAGGGTGATGTGAGTTACAACTGATGCTATAGATTACAAGTCAGGGTATGTGTTAGTCCACAATAAATATATTTATTTGTGATAGCCAAATGTTTGTGTAAAGGGGTGTAGACTTAGGTTGATGTGAGTTACAACTGATGTTATAGATTACAAGTCACGGTATGTGTTAGTCCACAATAAATATATTTATTTGTGATAGCCAAATGTTTGTGTTAAGGGGTGTAACTTAGGGTGATGTGAGTTACAACTGATGCTATAGATTACAAGTCAGGGTATGTGTTAGTCACAATAAATATATTTATTTGTGATAGCCAAATGTTTGTGTAAAGGGGTGTAACTTAGGGTGATGTGAGTTACAACTGATGCTATATAGATTACAAGTCAGGGTATGTGTTAGTCCACAATAAATATATTTATTTGTGATAGCCAAATAAATATGTGACTTGGGGTGATGTGAGTTACAACTGATGCTATAGATTACAAGTCAGGGTATGTGTTAGTCCATAATAAATATATTTATTTGTGATAGCCAAATGTTTGTGTTAAGGGGTGTAGACTTAGGGTGATGTGAGTTACAACTGATGCTATAGATTACAAGTCAGGGTATGTGTTAGTCCACAATAAATATATTTATTTGTGATAGCCAAATGTTTGTGTTAAGGGGTGTAGACTTAGGGTGATGTGAGTTACAACTGATGTTATAGATTACAAGTCAGGGGTATGTGTTAGTTCACAATAAATATATTTATTTGTGATAGCCAAAATAACTTAGGGTGATGTGAGTTACAACTGATGCTAGATTACAAGTCAGGGTATGTGTTAGTCCACAATAAATATATTTATTTGTGATAGCCAAATGTTTGTGTAAGGGGTTACTTGGGGTGATGTGAGTTACAACTGATGCTATAGATTACAAGTCAGGGTATGTGTTAGTCCACAATAAATATATTTATTTGTGATAGCCAAATGTTTGTGTTAAGGGAGTGTAACTTAGGGTGATTTGAGTTACAACTGATGCTATAGATTACAAGTCAGGGTATGTGTTAGTCCACAATAAATATTTATTTGTGATAGCCAAATGTTTGTGTTAAAGGTGTGTAGACTTAGGGTGATGTGAGTTACAACTGATGCTATATACAAGTCAGGTATTACCACAATAAATATATTTAGTGATAGCCAAATGTTTGTGTATGTAGACTTAGGGTGATGAGTTACAACTGAATAGATTTATATGTGTTAGTCCAATAAATATATTTATTTGTGTAGCCAAATGTTTGTGTTAGGGTGTAGACTTAGGGTGATGTGAGTTACAACTGATGTGTAGACTTA
Organism: Macrobrachium rosenbergii; assembly: GCF_040412425.1. Classification (NCBI taxonomy): domain Eukaryota; kingdom Metazoa; phylum Arthropoda; class Malacostraca; order Decapoda; family Palaemonidae; genus Macrobrachium; species Macrobrachium rosenbergii. Next base: position 51,984,594 of record NC_089796.1, read on the forward strand.
TAGAGTTTACAAGTCAGGGTATGTGTTAGTCCACAATAAATATATTTATTTGTGATAGCCAAATGTTTGTGTTAAGGGGTGTAGACATAGGGTGATGCGAGTTACAGCTGATGCTATAGATTACAAGTCAGGGTATGTGTTAGTCCACAATAAATATATTTAGTTGTGATAGCCAAATATTTGTGTAAAGGGTGTAGACTTAGGGTGATGTGAGTTACAACTGATGCAATAGATTACAAGTCAGGGTAGGTGTTAGTCCACAATAAATATATTTATTTGCGATAGCCAAATGTTTGTGTTAAGGGGTGTAGACTTACGGTGATGTGAGTTACAATTGATGCTATAGATTATAAGTCAGGGTATGTGTTAGTCCATAATAAATATATTTATTTGTGATAGCCAAATGTTTGTGTTAAGGGGTGTAGACTTAGGGGATGTGATGTGATGCTATAGATTACAAGTCAGGGTATGTGAGTCACAATAAATATATTTAGATTACAAGTTTGTGTTAAGGGGTGTAGACTTATGTGAGTTTAGTCCACAATAGTCCACAATAAATATATTTATTTGTGATAGCCAAATGTTTGTGTTAAGGGGTGTAACTTAGGGTGATGTGAGTTACAACTGATGCTATAGATTACAAGTCACGATATGTGTTAGTCCACAATAAATATATTTATTTGTGATAGCCAAATGTTTGTGTTAAGGGGTGTAACTTGGGGTGATGTGAGTTAAAACTGATGCTATAGATTACAAGTCAGGGTATGTGTTAGTTCACAATAAATATATTTGTGTAGCCAAATGTTTGTGTTAAGAGGTGTAACTTAGGGTGATTTGAGTTACAACTGATGCTATAGATTACAAGTCAGGGTATGTGTTAGTCCACAATAAATATATTTATTTGTGATAGCCAAATGTTTGTGTTAAGGGTGTAACTTAGGGTGATGTGAGTTACAACTGATGCTATAGATTACAAGTCAGGGTATGTGTTAGTCCACAATAAATATATTTATTTGTGATAGCCAGGGGTGTAACTTAGGGTGATGTGAGTTACAACTGATGCTATAGATTACAAGTCAGGGTATGTGTTAGTCCACAATAAATATATTTATTTGTGATAGCCAAATGTTTGTGTTAAGGGTGTAGACTTAGGGTGATGTGATTATACAACTGATGCACAAATAGATTATTTATGTGATAGCCAAAGTCTTAGGGTGGGTATGTGTTAGTCCACAATAAATAAATATATTTTGATAGCCAAATGTTTGTGTTAAAGGTGTAGACTTAGGGTGATGATGTGAGTTACAACCTGATGCTGTAGATTACAAGTCAGGGTATGTGTTAGTCCACAATAAATATATTTATTTGTGATAGCCAAATAAATATAGGGTGATTGATTTACAACTTGACTTAGGGTGATAGATTACAAGCCAAATGTGTTAGTCCACAATAAATATATTTATTTGTGATAGCCAAATGTTTGTTGTTAAGGGTGTACTTAGGGTGATGTGAGTTACAACTGATGCTATAGATTACAAGTCAGGGTATGTGTTAGTCCACAATAAATATATTTATTTGTGATAGCCAAATGTTTGTGTTAAGGGGTGTAGACTTAGGGTGATGTGAGTTACAACTGATGCTATAGATTACAAGTCAGGGTATGTGTTAGTCCACAATAAATATATTTATTTGTGATAGCCAAATGTTTGTGTTAAGGGGTGTAGACTTAGGGTGATGTGAGTCACAACTGATGCTATAGATTACAAGTCAGGGTATGTGTTAGTCCACAATAAACATATTTATTTGTGATAGACAAATGTTGTGTAAACGGGTGAAGACTTAGGGTGATGTGAGTTACAACTGATGCTATAGATTTAAGTCAGGGTATGTTTTAGTCCATAATAAATATATTTATTTGTGATAGCCAAATGTTTGTGTTAAGGGTGTAGACTTAGGGTGATGTGAGTTACAACTGATGCTATATAGATTTAAAGTCAGGGTATGTGTTAGTCCACAATAAATATATTTATTTGTGATAGCCAAATGTTTTGTGTAGACTTAGGGTGATGTGAGTTACAACTGATGCTATAGATTACAAGTCAGGGTATGTGTTCCACAATAAATATATTTATTTGTGATAGCCAAATGTTTGTGTACTTTGGGTGATTACAACTGATGCTATAGATTACAAGTCAGGGTATGTGTTAGTCCACAATAAATATATTTATTTGTGATAGCCAAATGTTTGTGTTAAGAGGTGTAGACTTAGGGTGATGTGAGTTACAACTGATGTTATAGATTACAAGTCAGGGTATGTGTTAGTCCACAATAAATATATTTATTTGTGATAGCCAAATGTTTGTGTTAAGGGGTGTAACTTGGGGTGATGTGAGATACAACTGATGCTATAGATTACAAGTCAGGGTATGTGTTAGTCCAAAATAAATATATTTATTTGTGATAGCCAAATGTTTGTGTTAAGGGGTGTAGACTTAGGGTGATGTGAGTTACACCTGATGCTGTGGATTACAAGTCAGGGTATGTATTAGTCCACAATAAATATATTTATTTGTGATAGCCAAATGTTTGTGTAAAGGGGTGTAGACTTAGGGTGATGTGATTTACAACTGATGACATAGATTACAAGTCAGGGTATGTGTTAGTCCACAATAAATATATTTGTGATAGCCAAATGTTTGTGTAAAGGGGTGTAGACTTAGGGTGATGTGAGTTACAACTGATGCTGTAGATTACAAGTCAGGGTCTGTGTTAGTCCACAATAAATATATTTATTTGTGATAGCCAAATGTTTGTGTTAAGGGGTGTAGACATAGGGTGATGCGAGTTACAGCTGATGCTATAGATTACAAGTCAGGGTATGTGTTAGTCCACAATAAATATATTTAGTTGTGATAGCCAAATATTTGTGTAAAGTCAGTGTGTAGACTTTATGGGGTGATGTATAGATTACAGTCACTGTGTTGCATTTATAGATTACAAGTCAGGGGTGTAGCATATTTAGACAAATGTTTTGTTAGGGTGATGTTAGTTCAACTGACAATTAAATATGTGTTAGTCCACAATAAATTATTTGCGATAGCCAAATGTTTGTATTAAGGGGTGTAGACTTACGGTGATGTGAGTTACAATTGATGCTATAGATTATAAGTCAGGGTATGTGTTAGTCCATAATAAATATATTTATTTGTGATAGCCAAATGTTTGTGTTAAGGGGTGTAGACTTAGGGTGATGTGAGTTACAACTGATGCTATAGATTACAAGTCAGGGTATGTGTTAGTCCATAATAAATATATTTATTTGTGATAGCCAAATGTTTGTGTTAGTTAAGGGGTGTAGACTTAGGGTGATGTGAGTTACAACTGATGCTATAGATTACAAGTCAGGGTATGTGTTAGTCCACAATAAATATATTTATTTTTGATAGCCAAATGTTTGTGTTAAGGGGTGTAGACTTAGGGTGATGTGAGTCACAACTGATGCTATAGATTAAAATTCAAAGTATGTGTTAGTCCACAATAAATATATTTATTATGATAGCCAAATGTTTGTGTAAATGGGTGTAGACTTAGGGTGATGTGAGTTATAAGTGATGGTATAGATTACAAGTCACGGTATGTGTTAGTCCACAGTAAATATATTTATTTGTGATAGCCAAATGTTTGTGTTAAGGGGTGTAGACTTAGGGTGATGTGAGTCACAACTGATGCTATAGATTACAAGTCAGGGTATGTGTTATTAGTCCACAATAAATATATTTGTCTTTTAGCAGGGTATGTATTAGTCACACATTAAATATATTTATTTGTGATAGTAGATGTTTGTGTTAAGGGTGTGGACTTACAGGGTGAAGTCACCTGATGCTATAGATTACAAGTTACGATATGTGTTAGCACAAATAACAAATTTTGTGTTAAGTCAGGGGAGTCCACTTGTGATAGGTGTTGATGACTTAGGGGTATGTTTGACAATAAATATATTTATTTGTGATAGCCAAATGTTTGTGTAAGGGTGAAGACTTGAGGTGATGTTACAACTGATGCTATAGATTACAAGTCAGGGTATGATTGTTAGTAGTCACAATAAATATATTTATTTGTGATAGCCAAATGTTTTGTGTTAAGGGGTGTAGACTTAGGGTGATTTATTGATGCTGTAGATTACAAGTCAGGGTATGTGTTAGTCCAAATAAATATATTTATTTTGTGATAGCCAAATGTTTGTGTTAAGGGGTGTAGACTTAGGGTGATGTGAGTTACAACTGATGCTATAGATTACAAGTCAGGGTATGTGTTAGTTCACAATAAATATATTTATTTGTGATAGCCAAATGTTTGTGTTAAGAGGTGTAACTTAGGGTGATTTGAGTTACAACTGATGCTATAGATTACAAGTCAGGGTATGTGTTAGTCCACAATAAATATATTTATTTGTGATAGCCAAATGTTTGTGTTAAAGGGTGTAGACTTAGGGTGATGTGAGTTACAACTGATGCTATAGATTACAAGTCAGGGTATGTGTTAGTCCACAATACAAAATATTTATTTGTGATAGCCAAATGTTTTGTGTTTAACTTAGGGTGATGTGAGTTACAACTGATGCTATAGATTACAAGTCAGGGTATGTGTTAGTCACAATAAATATATTTATTTGTGATAGCCAAATGTTTGTGTTAGGAGTGTAGACTTGGGTGATGTGAGTTTAACTGATGCTATAGATTATAAGTCAGGGTATGTATTAGTCCACAATAAATATATTTATTTGTGATAGCTAAATGTTTGTGTTAAGGGGGTGTAGACTTGGGGTGTATTTACAACTGATGACTATAGATTACAAGTGATGTGTTAGTCCACAATAAATACACCAAATGTTGTGTTAAGGGTGTGACTTAGGGTGATGTGAGTTACAACTGTAGATTACAAGTCAGTATGGTTAGTCACAATAAATATTTATTTGTTAGTTTCCACAATAAATATATTTATTTGTGATAGCCAAATGTTTGTGTTAAGGGTTGTAGAGTTAGAGTGATGTAAGTTATAACTGATGCTATAGATTACAAGTCAGGGTATGTGTTAGTCCACAATAAATATATCTATTGGTGATAGCCAAATGCTTGTGTTAATGGGTGTAGACTTGGGGTGATGTGTGTTAAAACTGATGCTATAGATTACATGTCAGGGTATGTGTTAGTCCACATTAAATATATTTATTTGTGATAGCCAAATGTTTGTGTAAAGGGGTGTAGTCTTAGGGTGATGTCAGTTACCACTGACGCTATATATTACAAGTCAGGGTATGTGTTAGTCCACAATAAATATATTTATTTGTGATAGCCAAATGTTTGTGTTAAGGGGTGTAGACTTAGGGTGATGTGAGTTACAACTGATATAGATTACAAGTCAGGGTATGTATTTAGTCCACAATAAATATATTTATTTGTGATAGCCAAATGTTTGTGTAAAAGGGGATGTGTACTTGGGGTGATGTGAGTTACAACTGATGCTATAGATTACAAGTCAGGGTATGTGTTAGTCACAATAAATATATTTGTGATAGCCAAATATTTATTTGTGATAGACAAATGTTTGTGATTAAGGGGGTGTCACAATAAATATATTTGATTTATTTGATAATGAAATAGACTTAGGGTGATGTGAGTTACAACTGATGCTATAGATTTAAGTCAGGGTATGTTTTAGTCCACAATAAATATATTTGTGATAGCCAAATGTTTGTGTTAAGGGGTGAAGACTTAGGGTGATGTGAGTTACAACTGATGCTATAGATTACAAGTCACGGTATGTGTTAGTCCAAAATAAATATATTTATTTGTGATAGCCAAATGTATGTGTTAAGGGGTGTAGACTTATGGTGATTTGAGTTACAACTGATGCTATAGATTACAAGTCAGGATATGTGTTAGTCCACAATAAATATATTTATTTATGATAGACAAATGTTTGTGTAAAGGGGCGTAGACTTAGGGTGATGTGAGTTACAACTGATGCTATAGATTACAAGTCAGGGTATGTGTTGTCCACAATAAATATATTTATTGTGATAGCCAAATGTTTGTGTTGTGTAGACTTAGGGTGATGTGATTTACAACTGATGCTATAGATTACAAGTCAGGGTATGTGTTAGTCCACAATAAATATATTTATTGTGATAATAAAATAAATAGCTTGGGGTGATGTGATTACAACTGATGCTATAGATGTTTTAGTCACACAAATGTTTGTGTTAAGGGGTGAAGAGCTTAGGGTGATGAGTTACAACTGATGCTATAGATTACAAGTCAGGGTATGTGTTAGTCCACAATAAATATATTTATTTGTGATAGCCAAATGTTTTGTGTTAAGGTGTAGACTTAGGGTGATGTGAGTTACAACTGATGCTATAGATTACAAGTCAATGTGTTAGTCCCAATAAATATATTTATTTGTGATAGTCAAATGTTTGTGTTAAGGGTGTAGACTTAGGGTGATGTGAGTTACAACTGATGCGATGCTATGGATTACAAGACAGGGTATGTTGTTAGTCCACAATAAAAATATTTATTTGTGATAGCCAAATGTTTGTGTTAAGGGGTAGACTTAGGTGATGATGTGATGCTATAGATTATTATGATAGCCAAAAATGTGTTATCAACTGATGCTATAAATATATTTATTTGTGATAGCCAAATGTTTGTGTTAAGGGGGTGTAGACTTAGGGTGATGAGTTACAACTGATGCTTAGATTACAAGTCAGGGTATGTGTTAGTCCACAATAAATATATTTATTTGTGATAGCCAAATGTTTGTGTTAAGGGGTGTAGACTTAGGGTGATGTGAGTTACAACTGATGCTATAGATTACAAGTCAGGGTATGTGTTAGTCCACAATAAATATATTTATTTGTGATAGCCAAATGTTTGTGTAAAGGGGTGTAGACTTAGGGTGATGTGAGTTACAACTGATGCTATAGATTACAAGTCAGGGTATGTGTTAGTCCACAATAAATATATTTATTTGTGATAGCCAAATGTTTGTGTAAAGGAGGTGTAGACTTAGGTGATGTGAGTGATTACAACTGATGCTATAGATTACAAGTCAGGGTATGTGTTAGTCCACAATAAATATATTTATTTGTGATAGCCAAATGTTTGTGTTAAATAAAGGTGATGTGAGTTACAACTGATTTATAGATTACAAGTCAGATGGGTATGTGTTAGTCCACAAAAATATTTATTTGTGATAGTTACAACCAAATGTTTGTGTAAAAAAGGGTGTAGACTTAGGGTGATGTGAGTTACAACTGATGCTATAGATTACAAGTCAGGGTATGTTTTAGTCCACAATAAATATATTGCCAAAATGTTTGTGTTAATGAAGACTCAAAATGAGTTACAACTGATGCTATGATTAAGTCAGGTATGTGTTAGTCCATAATAAATATATTTATTTGTGATAGCTAAATGTTTGTGTAAAAGGGGTGTAGACTTAGGTGATGTGAGTTACAACTGATGTTATAGATTACAAGTCAGGGTAGATGTTAGTCCACAATAAATATATTTATTTTAAACGTTTGTGTTAATAGCCAAATGATTTGTGTAAAGGGTATGTGTTAGTCCATAATAAATATATTTATTTGTTAGCTCAAAATATTTGTGTAAAGGTGACTTAGGTGATGTGAGTTACAACTGATGCAAATAGATTACAAGTCAGGGTATGTGTTAGTCCACAATAAATATATTTATTTTGTTGATAGCCAAATGTTTGTGTAAAGGGGTGAAGACTTAGGGTGATGTGAGTTACAACTGATGCTATAGATTACAAGTCAGGTATGTGTTAGTCCACAATAAATATATTTATTTGTGATAGCCAAATGTTTGTGTTAAAGGTGTAGACTTAGGGTGATGTGAGTTACAACTGATGCTATAGATTACAAGTCAGGGTATGTGTTAGTCCACAATAAATATATTTATTTGTGATAAGCCAGATGTTTTGTGTTAAGGGGTGTAGACTTAGGGTGATGTGAGTTGCAACTGATGCTATAGATTACAAGTCAGTATGTGTTAGTCCACAATAAATATATTTATTTGTGATAGCCAAATGTTTTGTGTAAATGGGTGTAGACTTAGGGTGATGGAGTTACAACTGATGCTATGAGAGTATAGATTACAAGTCAGGGTATGTGTTATTCCACAATAAATATATTTATTTGTGATAGCCAAATGTTTTGTGTTAAGGGGAATAGACTTAGGGTGATGTGAGTTACAACTGATGCTATAGATTACAAGTCAGGGTATGTGTTAGTCCACAGTAAATATATTTATTTGTGATAGACAAATGTGTGTGTAAACATAGATTTAGGGTGATGTGAGGACTTATGGTGATGTAGTCCACAATAAATATATTTATTTGTGATAGCCAAATGTTTGTGAGGGGGTGTAGACTTAGGGTGATGTGAGTTACAACTGATGCATAGATTACAAGTCAGGGTATGTGTTAGTCCACAATCCACAAAATATTTATTTGTGATAGCCAAATGTTTGTGTTAACTTAGGGGTGTAGACTTATGCTTTATAGGTGATGTGAGTTACAAATGATGCTATAGATTACAAGTCAGGGTATGTGTTAGTCCACAATAAATATATTTATTTGTGATAGCCAAATGTTTGTGTTAAGGGGTGTAGACTTAGGGTGATGTGAGTTACAACTGATGCTATAGATTACAAGTCAGGGGGTATGTATTAGTCAGGGTATGTGTTTAGTCCACAATAAAATATTTATTTGTGATAGCCAAATGTTTGTGTAAAGGGGTGTAGACTTCAACAATGTGTGTTAAACAATATATTTATTTGTGATAGCCAAATGTTTGTGTAAAGGGGTGTAGCCAAATGTTTGTGTTAATTTATTTGTTGTAGCCAAATGTTTGTGTTAAGGGGTGTAGACTTGATGTGGAGTTACAACTGATGCTATAGATTACAAGTCAGGGTATGTGTTAGTCCACAATAAATATATTTATTTGTGATAGCCAAATGTTTTGTGTGTAGACTTGGGGTGGGTGTACAAGACTTAGCCAAATGTTTGTGTTAAGGAGTTACAACTGATGATAGATTTTATGTGTTTACAATAAATATATTTATTTGTGATAGCCAAAACTTAGGTGATGTTACAACTGATGCTATAGATTACAAGTCAGGGTATGTGTTAGTCCACAATAAATTACATGTAACAGGTGATGAGTTACAACTGATGCTATAGATTACAATGTATGTGTTAGTCCACAATAAATATATTTATTTGTGATAGCCAAATGTTTGTGTTAAGGGGTGTAGACTTAGGGTGATGTGAGTTACCACTGATGCTATATATTACAAGTCAGGGTATGTGTTAGTCCACAATAAAATATATTTATGTTTGTGTTGATAGACAAATACAACTGATGTGATTACAAAGGGTATGTGTTAGACTTGATAGCCAAATGTTTGTGTTAAAGGGGTGTAGACTTGTGAGTTACAACTGATGCTATAGATTACAAGTCAGGGTATGTGTTAGTCCACAATAAAATATTTATTTGTTATAGACTTAGGGTGATGTGAGTTACAACTGATGCTATAGATTACAAGTCAGGGTATGTGTTAGTCCACAATAAATATATTTATTTGTTAGCCAAATGTTTGTGGGTGTAGACTTGGGGTGATGTGAGTTACAACTGATGTGAGTCAGGGATGAGTTAGTCCACAATAAATATATTTATTTGTGATAGCCAAATGTTTGTGTTAGGTGTAGACTTAGGGTGATGTGAGTTACAACTGATGCTAAGATTACAAGTCAGGTATGTGTTAGTCCACAATAAATATATTTATTTGTGATAGCCAAATGTTTGTGTAAAGGGGTGTAGACTTAGGTGATGTAGTTACAACTGTGTTTATTTATTTGTGATAGCCAAATGTTTGTGTTGTAACTTAGGGTGATGTGAGTTACAACTGATGCTATAGATTACAAGTCAGGGTATGTGTTAGTCCACAATAAATATATTTATTTGTGATAGCCAAATGTTTGTGTTAAAGGGTGTAAGGGTTGATGTGAGTTACAACTGATGCTATAGATTACAAGTCAGGGTATGTGTTAGTCCACAATAAATATATTTATTTGTGATAGCCAAATGTTTGTGTTAAGGGGTGTAACTTGGGGTGATATGAGTTACAACTGATGCTATAGATTACAAGTCAGGGTATGTGTTAGTTCACAATAAATATATTTATTTGTGATAGCCAAATGTTTGTGTTAAATGAGTTTGATGCTATGATTACAAGTCAGGGTAGTCAGGTATGTTGTCCACAATAAATATATTTATTTGTGATAGCCAAATGTTTGTGTAAAGGGGTGTAGACTTAGGGTGATGTGATTTTTACAACTGATGCTATAGATTACAAGTCAGGGTATGTGTTAGTCACAATAAAATAAATAAATTTGTGATACAGCTGATGCAAATTACAAGTCGGGGGTATTGTTGTCCACAATAAATATATTTATTTGTGATAGCCTTGGGTGACTTAGGGTGATGTGAGTTACAACTGATGCTATAGATTACAAGTCAGGGTATGTGTTAGTCCACAATAAATATATTTATTTGTGATAGCCAAATAGAGTTTTGTGTTAAGGGTATGTGTTAGTCCTTAGATAGGTGATTTGAGTTACAACTGATGCTATAGATTACAAGTCAGGGTATGTGTTAGTCCACAATAAATATATTTATTTGTGATAGCCAAATGTTTGTGTTAAGGGGTGTAGACTTAGGGTGATGTGAGTTACAACTGATGCTATAGATTACAAGTCAGGTATGTGTTAGTCCACAATAAATATATTTATTTGTGATAGCCAAATGTTTGTGTTAAGGGGTGTAGACTTACGGTGATGTGAGTTACAACTGATGATGCTAAGATTAAATCAGGGTATTAGTACCACAATAAATATATTTATTTGTGATAGCCAAATGTTTGTGTTAAGGGGGTGTAGACTTAGGTGATGTGAGTTACAACTGATGTTATAGATTACAAGTCAGGGTATGTGTTAGTCCACAATAAAATATTTATTTTGATAGCCAAATGTTTGTGTAAAGGGTGTAGACTTAGGGTGAAGTTACAACTGATGCTGTAGATTACAAGTCAGGGTATGTGTTAGTCCACAATAAATATATTTATTTGTGATAGCCAAATGTTTGTGTTAAGGGGTGTAGACTTAGGGTGATGTGAGTTACACTGATGCTATAGATTACAAGTCAGGGTATGTGTTAGTCCACAATAAATAAATGATAGCCAAATATTTAGACTTTGATGTGATAGCCAAATGTTTGTATTTAAAGCCAAATGTTTGTGGGTGTAGACTTAGGGTGATGTGAGTTACAACTGATGCTATAGATTACAAGTCAGGTATGTGTTAGTCCACAATAAATATATTTATTTGTGATAGCCAAATGTTTGTGTTAAGGGGTGTAACTTAGGGTGATGTGAGTTACAACTGATGCTATAGATTACAAGTCAGGGTATGTGTTAGTCCACAGTAAATATATTTATTTGTGATAGACAAATGTTGTGTAAAGGGGTGAGGACTTATGGTGATGTGAGTTACAACTGATGCTAAAGATTGCAAGACAGGGTATGTGTTAGTCCACAATAAATATATTTGTGATAGCCAAATGTTTGTGTTAAGGGGTGAAGACTTAGGTGATGTGAGTTACAAATGATGCTATAGATTACAAGTCAGAGTATGTGTTAGTCCACTGATAGCCAAATGTTTGTGTTAAGGGGTGTAGACTTAGGTGATGTGAGTTACAACTGATGCTATAGATTACAAGTCAGGGTATGTGTTAGTCCACAATAAATATATTTATTTGTGATAGCCAAATGTTTGTGTTAAAGGGTATGTGATTGAGTTACAACTGATGCTATAGATTACAAAGGGTATGTGTTAGTCCACAATAAATATATTTGTGATAGCCAACTTGGAGGTGATGTGAGTTTTGTGATTACAAGTCAGGGTATGTGTTAGTCCACAATAAATATATTTATTTGTGATAGTGATGTTAAGGGGTGTAAGTTACAAGTTACAACTGATGCTATAGATTACAAGTCAGGGTATGTGTTAGTCCACAATAAATATATTTATTTGTGATAGCCAAATGTTTGTGTTAAGGGGTGTAGACTTAGGGTGATGTGAGTTACAACTGATGCTATAGATTACAAGTCAGGGTATGTGTTAGTCCACAATAAATATATTTATTTGTGATAGCCAAATGTTTGTGTTAAGGGTGTAGACTTGTGATGAGTTACAACTGATGCTATAGATTACAAGTCACGATATGTGTTAGTCCACAATAAATATATTTATTTTATGATAGCCAAATGTTTGTGTTAGGGGTGTAGACTTAGGGTGATGTGAGTTACAACTGATGTTATAGATTACAAGTCAGGGTATGTGTTATCACAATAAATATATTTTTGTGATAGTTTAGGGTGATGTGAGTTACAACTGATGCTATAGATTACAAGTCAGGGTATGTGTTAGTCCACAATAAATATATTTATTTGTGATAGCCAAATGTTTGTGTTAAGGGTGTAGACTTAGGGTGATGTGAGTTACAACTGATGCTATAGATTACAAGTCAGGGTATGTGTTTAGTCCACAATAAATATATTTATTTGTGATAGCCAAATGTTTGTGTTAAGGGGTGTAACTTAGGGTGATGTGAGTTACAACTGATGCTATAGATTACAAGTCAGGGTATGTGTTAGTCCACAATAAATATATTTAGCCAAATGTTTGTGTTAAGGGGACTTAGGGTGATGTGAGTTACAACTGCTATAGATTACAAGTCAGGGGTATGTGTTAGTCCAAAATCAAAATATTTATTTGTGATAGCCAAAAATGTTTGCTATAGATTGTCAGGTATGTGTTAGTCCACAATAAATATATTTATTTGTGATAGCCAAATGTGTAGACTTAGTGATGTGAGTTACAACTGATGCTTGATTACAAGTCAGGGTATGTGTTACAACAAATGTTTGTGTTAAGGGGTGTAGACTTAGGGTGAGATTACAACTGATGCTATAGTATGTGTTAGTCCACAATAAATATATTTATTTGTGATAGCCAAATGTTTTTTAAGGGTTAACTTAGGGGTATGAGTTACAACTGATTTTGGCCAAATGTTTGTGTTAAGGGTGTAGACTTAGGGTGATGTGAGTTACAACTGATGCTATAGATTACAAGTCAGGGTATGTGTTAGTCCACAATAAATATATTTATTTGTGATAGCCAAATGTTTGTGTTAAGGGTGTAGACTTAGGGTGATTATAAGATTACAAGTCAGGGTATGTGTTAGTCCACAATAAATATATTTATTTGTGATAGCCAAATGTTTGTGTTAAGGGGTGTACTTAGGGTGATGTGAGTTACAACTGATGCTATAGATTACAAGTCAGGGTATGTGTTAGTCCACAATAAATATATTTATTTGTGATAGCCAAATGTTTGTGTTAAGGGGTGTAGACTTAGGGTGATGTGAGTTACAACTGATGCAAGTCAGGGTAGTGTTTACAAGTCAGTTTGGTTATGTGACTTTGATGTGTTACATTACAAGTCAGGGTATGTGTTAGTCCAATAAATATATTTATTTGTGATAGACAAATGTTTGTGTAAAGGGGTGTAGACTTAGGGTGATGTGAGTTACAACTGATGCTATAGATTACAAGTCACGGTATGTGTTAGTCCACAATAAATATATTTATTTGTGATAGCCAAATGTTTTGTGTTAAGTCAGGGTATGTGTTAGTCCAAATAAATATATTTATTTGTGATACTTAGGGTGATGTGAGTTACAACTGATGCTATAGATTACAAGTCAAGGTATGTATTAGTCCACAATAAATATATTTATTTGTGATAGCCAGATGTTTGTGTTAATAGGTGTAGACTTACGATGATGTGAGTTACAACTGATGCTATAGATTACAAGTTACGGTATGTGTTAGTCCACAATAAATATATTTGTGATAGCCAAATGTTTGTGTAAAGGGCTGTAGACTTAGGGTGATGTGAGTTACAACTGATGCTATAGGCTAGATTATAAGTCATGTGTTAGTCCACAATAAATATATTTATTTGTGATAGCCAAATGTTTTGTGTTAAGGGGTGTAGACAGTTACAACTGATGCTATAGATTACAAGTCAGGGTATGTGTTAGTCCACAATAAATATATTTATTTTAGCCAAATGTTTGTGTTAATTTGTGATGTGAGTTACAACTGATGCTATAGATTAAAGGGTATGTGTTAGTCCACAATAAATATATTGTGATAGCCAAAGGGGGTGTAGACTTAGGGTGATGTGAGTTACAACTGATGCTATAGATTACAAGTCAGGTATGTGTTAGTCCACAATAAATATATTTATAGCCAAAGATTACTTAGGGTGAAGTCTGATGCTATAGATTAGGGTATGTGTTGTCCACAATAAATTATGATAGCCAAATGTTTGTGTTAAGGGGTGTAGACTTAGGGGTGATGTGAGTTACAACTGATGCTATAGATTACAAGTCAGGGTATGTGTTAGTCCACAATAAATATATTTATTTGTGATAGCCAAATGTTTGTGTTAAGGGAGTGTAGACTTGGGGTGATGTGAGTTACAACTGATGCTATAGATTACAAGTCAGGGTATGTGTTAGTCCACAATAAATATATTTATTTGTGATAGCCAAATGTTTGTGTTAAGGGTGTAGACTTAGTTTACAACTGATGCTATGATTACAAGCAGGGTATGTGTTAGTCCATAATAAATATATTTATTTGTGATAGCCTGATAGACTTAGGGTGATGTGTTAGATTATTACAAGTCAGGGTATGTGTTAGTCCACAGACTTAAATATATTTATAGATTACAAGTCAGGGTATGTTTTAGTCCACAATAAATAAATGTTTGTGTTAAGGGGTGTAGACTTAGGGTGATGTGAGTTACAACTGATGCTATAGATTACAAGTCAGGGTATGTGTTAGTCCACAATAAATATATAATAGCCAAATATATTTATTTGTGATACTGATGCAAATGTATGTGTTGTGTGATAGCCAAATGTTTTGGGGTGTAGGGTGATGTGAGTTAGATGCTATAGATTACAAGTCGATGTGTTAGTCCACAATAAATATATTTATTTGTTACAATGTTTTGATGCTAGGGTGAGATTACAACTTACAAGATTCAAGGGTATGTGTTAGTCCACAATAAATATATTTATTTGTGATAGCCAAATGTTTGTGTTATGTGGGTGTAGACTTAGACTTAGGGTGATGTGAGTTACAACTGATGCTGTAGATTACAAGTCAGGGTATGTGTCAGTCCACAATAAATATATTTATTTATGATAGCCAAATGTTTGTGTTAAGGGGTGTAGACTTAGGGTGATGTGAGTTACAAATGATGCTATAGATTACAAGTCACGGTATGTGTTAGTCTACAATAAATATATTTGTGATAGCCAAATGTTTGTGTTGTGTAGACTTAGGGTGATGTGAGTTACAACTGACTTAGATTACAAGGTGTATGTGTTAGTCCACAATAAATATATTTATTTGTGATAGCCAAATGTTTGTGTTAACAGACTTAGGGTGATGCTAGTTACAACTGATGCTATAGATTACAAGTCAGGGTATGTGTTAGTCCACAATAAATATATTTATTTGTGATAATCAAATGTTTGTGTTAAAGGGTGTAGACTTGGGGTGATGTGAGTTACAACTGATGCTATAGATTACAAGTTAAGGTGTGTGTTAGTACACAATAAATATATTTATTTGTGATAGTCAAATGTTTGTGTTAAGGGGTGTACAGTAGACTTAGGGTGATGTGAGTTGCAACTGATGCTATAGATTACAAGTCAGGGTATGTGTTAGTCCACAATAAATATATTTATTTGTGATAGCCACAATAAATATATTTAGGGTTGTGATTTAACCAAATGTTTGTGTTAACTTGTGGTGATGTGAGTTACAACTGATGCTATAGATTACAAGTTAGGTATGTGTTAGGGTGATTTATTTGTAGACTTAGGGTGATGTGAGTTACAACTGATGCTATAGATTACAAGTCAGGGTATGTGTTAGTCCACAATAAATATATTTATTTGTGATAGCCAAATGCTTGTGTTAAGGGTGATGTGAGTTACAACTGATCTATAGTGTGATGTTAGTCCACAATAAATATACAACTGATGCTGATAGATTACAAGTCAGGGTATCAGGGTATGTTAGTCCACAATAAATATATTTGTGATAGCCAAATGTTTGTGTAAAGGGGTGTAGACTTAGGGTGATGTGAGTTACAACTGATGCTATAGATTACAAGTAAGGGTATGTGTTAACCCACAATAAATATATTTTTTTGTGATAGCCAAATGTTTGTGTTAAGGGGTGTAGACTTAGGGTGAGGTGAGTTACAACTGATGCTATAGATATAGATTACAAGTCAGGGTATGTGTTAGTTCACAATAAATATATTGATTTGTGATAGCTAAATGTTTGTGTAAAGGGGTGTAGACTTAGGGTGATGTGAGTTACAACTGATTATATAGATTACAAGTCAAGGTATGTGTTAGTCCACAATAAATATATTTGTGATAGCCAAATGTTTGTGTAAAGGGGTGTAGACTTCGGGTGATATGAGTTACAGCTGATGCATAACGAGACGGCTTCACACTGTACCTTTTGACCAGTATTCACTGGTTGCACGATGGTTCCCATGAAAACATCTATGGCGGTGCACTGCAAAAGCTGCAAGATTATTATGCTCTGTGCCACTTCGTCTACAATATTGAAACTGGAAGGGTTGCAATTATTTGACGGAACATGCAGAATAGTTTCTGGCCTGATCATGGTCCTGTGCAGAAGGATTTATAATTCATCAGTGAATATTTTCAACAGATCGTCATGAAGTGGTGGAATTACCAGGCGTGGTGGAGATAACTACTTTGCCAGCATTGATAGAAGAGTAAGGAATTTATTATATTGATGACTCATTTTACAGGCATGAATTTGTATTACCAAGTGTTCTGGCCTTGTTACTAATAATTATATTAATCATGTGTGTCGTCATTTTCTTGAAATTTGGATGGCTATGCTGCTTTAGGGAGAAGTAGTCATCACAAGTGCAAATGTCGGTGACACATCCTGTGGATATGCCTGGTTTTGTTGAGGTCGGCACATTGGTGGTGAGACTGAGCTATGTTTTATTAAACATGGGTACGCCACTGTTGTGCAGAGGTCAAACAGGGCAAGAAGCGGATTCTTGGGTGTTTTTTTGATTCAGCACGGTCCAAACACGACTGACTACTTCCGGCGCAAATACAGCATTGGCAATTTCTTAAAGGACCTCAATTACAACACAGGTGCAACGGAAGTAAAGTAAAGTCAGCCTAGAAACTTCCAAAAGCCTTATCCAGTTACAGATCCAGATTTGTAGGGAGTGTCACTGTGGTGATGTATGTTCGTTTGCTTGAATGGGAGTGGCTGTTAAGGCAAGTGTGAGATCTTTTGTGAAATATGGGGCGTTGTTGTTGTTGTTGGAACAGGTTATCATGGACAGTGAAAAGATAAGCTCCCTATTACCCATTGAAAAGATGTTACTGGGATAAACCACACACAGGTGCACAAATGGACAATGGTCAGGGTGAATGTCTTAGACATCTGTCTTTATTGTGTGACTAATGGACTTTGGTGTTGATATGAGACACTTAGTAACAATGTGGGGATAAGTGATTTTGGTTTCTCTTTTATTATGACTTATGTTTTAGTGACGTTGTAGGTTAGGGGTTTAATAACCAGTTGTTAGCTCTTTTTTTTTAACCAGTCTCATGTTGGGTTTATGAAATAAAGTCTATTTTTGTATCCCATGTTTGATTTAAATATACCGTTTACATGTAGGGAAAGAGTGAATGCGAGAGAGAGAGAGAGAGAGAGAGAGAGAGAGAGAGAGAGAGAGAGAGAGAGAGAGAGAGAGAGAGAGAGAGAGAGAGAGAGAGAGAGAGAGAGAGAGAGAGAGAGATGGTTTCCTTTGTTCATCTACCATCTTGTAACTTGTGCCAGGTAAGTTGAAAACAAGGTTGTATGAATGTTTATTTCATATAATATATATGTATTTGTATGTATATATATATATATATATATATATATATATATATATATATATATATATATATATATATATATATATATATATATATATATACATATATATACATATGT
>NC_089796.1:52012898-52047898 GCF_040412425.1 Macrobrachium rosenbergii
TATAATACATGCACATTGAAGTTATTTACAGATGCAAAAACAGGTATACAAAAATTATCTACGCATGCAGAAATTCCGGCCGAACTACGGCGTTCAACGCGTATGTATATGTATATATATATATATATATATATATATATATATATATATATATATATATATATATATATATATATATATATATATATATATATATATATATATATATATATATATATATATATATATATATATATATATATATATATATGACATTTTATATAATTACATTTTTCTCGGTAATAAATAAAGCTAGGAAAAAAGTGGAAACTGCGATGGAAAGCTGAATAAATTTTCTTTATATATATTACCTAAAATCAATAGGTGTTCCTAGTAAATAATTGAGCAATTGAAGCTCAAAGACGTAAGTTTTGTTTTTTTCATGTAAAGTCAATTGTTCACTAAAGATTTTTATATAGAAAAGTTGATATTTTTACATTTTGCCGTTTAGCACGATAAAGTACAAAGAATGGCCGTTCGAATGATATATAATACATGCACATTTTGAACTTATTTACAGATGCACAAACAGGCGTACACAAAATTATTCACGCACTCGTAAACCCTAGGCCGAACTGCAGCTCGACTGGGTTCTCGACTGCTCATATTTCCGCTTACATTTTTCGTAATTACTCGGTAGTGAATAACACTAAGAAAAAAGTGAAAATTGTAATGGAAAACTGAATAAATTTTCTATAAATACCCCACGTAAAAGCAATAAGTGTTCGAAGAAAAAATTGAGCAATTGAAGCTGAAAGATGCAAATGTTGCTGAAAGACAGAAATATATGTAAAAAAAGCAAATTCTTCATTATTTATCTTATCGAAAAACGCTTGGAATGTTATTCAAAATACTCAGTAATCACTTGCAAACACTTTTATGACAATAACAAAAGCGAAAGCACTTCACAAACGCAGATAAATGACGACAAAGCGAAATACGTGAGAGTGCTAAAAAGATGTGCTGAACGCGGTCAAAACTGGAGGTGAAGTGCTTCAGTTGGGGGAGGACTGCGGCGCATGCCAGATACCTATCGGTTTCCTGTTTGCGTTTTCTTGTAGGTCTAAGATCTGCCCATGCAATGGGGCAGTCCTCGTTTTCTTCGGATGAATTTTTTTTTTTTTGTGAATTTCCCCCCAAAATAACTCATGGATGACGTGGAAATCACGTCATCGGAGCAATTACGGAAAAAAATTTATTGATGCGGTTTTGCGTCATCAGATCACCAGAAGGTTAAGCAACATTTGTAGCTTCATGAATGTATATAAATCATGGTCCAATAAAAATTTCATAATAAGAGCTGTGTGTTCCAAACATAACAATGAGCTATCATGGTGGAGGTGGGTGAATGCCGAAGCCAAGTACGATTTCCCCTCTCTCGACAGGTAAACAAGTATGGCAGATTCGGCATTAACTTATACCTCTCTTGGCGGCTCAGTGGTTCGACCGTCAAATGAAGTCGCTGGAATATACCATGTCGAGGGATCGAGACCCAGCAGTACCGAACCATTTATCATTAAAAAAAGAAAAATTCCCCTTTGGTGGTAATTCCCCAACAGGGATATTCCTAAAGTAGCATGAATTGGATATTTAGCAACATTTGTAGCTTCATGAATGTATGTAAATCACGGTGTGATAAAAATTTCATAATAAGAGCTGCGTGTTCCAAACGTACCCATGAGCAGTCACAGTGGAGGTGGGTTAATGCCGATGCCAAGTATGAATTCCCCGCTCTCAACAGGTAAATGAGTACCGCAGATTCGGCATTAACTTATACCTCTCTTGGTGGCTCAATGGTCTGATCGTTGAATGGAGTCACTGGAAGGTACCATGTCAAGGGATCGAGACCCAGAGGTACGGATCCATTTATCATTTAAAAAAAAAATTCCCCTTCGGTTATTATTCGCCATCGGGGATATTCCCGAAGTAGCGTGAATTGGATATTAAGTCATTTGCAGCTTCATGAATGTATATGAATCACGGTGTGATAAAAATTTCATAAGAGCTGTATGTTCCAAACGTACCAATGAGCTATCATGGTGGAGGTGGGTTAATGCTGAAGCCAAGTACAATTTCCCCGCTCTCGAAAGGTAAATAAGTACGGCAAATTCGGCATCAATTATTCATCTCTTGGTGGCTCAGTGGTTTGACCATTGAATGGAGTTGCTGGAAGGTACTGTGTAGAGGGATCGAGACCCGATGGTATCGATCCATTTATCATTTACAAAAAAAATTCCCCTTCGATGATAATTCCCCATCGGGGATATTCCCGAAGTAGCGTGAATTGGATATTAAGCAACATTTGTAGCTTCATGGATATATATATATATATATATATATATATATATATATATATATATATATATATATATATATATATATATATATATATATATTATATTATATAAATGCTCCTCTCAAGTGGTGACAAATTCAACCTCTGAAAAGATGTAAATTGAATTATTTTAGCAATGCTGAAAATGGTAGCCAATTCCTCGTCCTGAATGAGAATGGCGTGAAGGATTAATGAAACACGGTGTCCTTTGTGTTTACAACTTCCTAACAATATATGTGGAATTGTGAACTTACCAAGCACAGCATAATGAAGACGTGAGAGCAATTGAGACATCCTAGTCCAAAGTTCTTTGTAAAACGAACACAGAGACACCCTGCAATGAAGTGAAAGGAATGCAATTTGGAAATAAGATCAAGGCTATTTGTTAGTAGGAAAGTCTTTGAATCTAACTCACAAATATTATTGTCAGAGGAGCATTCCCAGATAGGAAAACACTGCTCCTCGCAGAGATGTTCAACTGTCACAAACATTTGAAGAAACTACTTGCAGAGTGTATACAGCACATAAATAGCCCATCCAAAATATTTAATAACAGCAGGGGTTCAATTTCCAAATTTTTGAGCGTTATTTCCAAGGTAGAAGAAGTTGGAGACAAAGTGCCAGGAAGTATATCGGTCTTGGAGCTTCAGTGAGACTAAGAACGAACTTTTGGACAGTTGCGAGATGGAAAACATGAATTATGAAAAGTAGAACATCAATGAAGAAAAGGGAAATGTTGGTCTGGGATCGAGAAAAGGTAGACGAGCAAGACCACTGGCGATAGTGTTTAGAGAGCAAACAAGAGATGCTAAAACGCTGGGTGTTTGGCTAACAGGGCAGTGGCAGTAGATTTCGCAGTTCCATAGGGAGCATGACCAGAAGCGATTAAGCTAGGGGAGGTCACCAGTTTATCTACCTAACGGAATCCATATTGGCGATTGCCGAAATCCTGTAACGGCCCAATAGCCCTTTTCCCTATTTCCATGAGAGAGCGGCTTTTCACGAAAGAGAGACGGTTGCAGGACCATCTTACTGGAAGAGAGAAGGAGCCAGATTTGCCTAATTTATTTAGATGGTTTTAGCTAAAGAAGGGAAGAACTGTCACAGAGGAAAGAAACAGTACATAAGAAGAAGATTTACCATATGCATTCTTGTGCTTGTAAAGATTAAAATAAAATCTAAAGCCCATCCCCTCAGTACAATTAATAAATGTCATATACTTATCCTGAAAGCTGTACAAAGAGGTACACAGTATCTCTTAATCTGCCGGGAATATCTTTGTTCACAAGACCGCCCTACAAAGGCGTCATGGTTGTTAATTGGAAAACATCTTTCATTCCCTATCGTTGTTCGTATTTAATCTGCAGATTAGGCTTGCAATATATTCACCCGAACTTATACCCGGGTGCAATGACTTGCTCATGGCTCGAAATGATTGCCTGCGATCAACAAGAGGGTCCAAAGGGCCATGATGTCCATATCTACAGTCGAGTGGCGATGGGCCGCCATTCGTTCTGATCCAGGACGCAAAAGGGACATAAATGACTCTCCCCTTCCCACTTAATATCCAATATATATATATATATATATATATATATATATATATATATATATATATATATATATATATATATATATATATATATATATATATATATATATTTGTGTGCGTGTGTGTGTGTGTGTCGAGCTTACGCTATTTCCTTTCCCCAGTAAAGGAATTTGTTAGGAATTGGGAAGGGAACAATAAGTAATCTCTGAATTAAGAGAGAGAGAGAGAGAGAGAGAGAGAGAGAGAGATTCATAATTTTCATTTTTTTCTTAACATTGGTATATCATTTATATGTACTTTACATAAAAGTGAATGGAAAGGGAATTGATGTTTGTAAATTAACTGAAATAAAACATTGACATGAAACGAAAGCTTATTTACAAAGGGAAATCAGAGATTTTATTTGTACAAAGACTTATCACGTGAAAAAAGTGCATTGCTATAACACTGATGCTGTTTCCAACGGACAGAAAATTTTGACAAAACGTAAACGAACAGTAGAAACAGATGATCTTAGTAATAATTGGATAAATGCTGAACCTCTGAAAAATTATATAATTATAAGAGAAAGCTTGAAAAGCAAAGCAGAGCAAGAAGTCATCACACTAAGCACTGCCATGATTCGAGAACGCGGCTAGGCGAAGGCAACGAGGCGATTTCCAAGCGAAAGGAAACCTGAGAGCAGAAAGGTCATCACGGAGGATTTCAGCGCGAAATGGGTCTAATAGAACACTAGACCAGAAATGATTAGTGCAAAGAAGAAAAGGCTTTAATAAATAAGATAGCATCAACTAAGTAATGCCAAGATCATCAAGAGCAAAGTTAGACACATCAAATTACGGAAACAATACGAAAAACTAAGGATGCCATACATACGACGCGCAAACATGCTATCAAATGTAAAATTAAATTAAAAAGTAAATACGTGGAAAATTAAAACAGATGTAAAACAAACGGGGTGTGTCTCCAAATACTGATGGGTGAAATGAATACTCACTACAAAAGATTACCCTTAGAATAAAACAGTTATAAAATAAGCACAATTTCAAATAAGAATCTGACTGTTCTGGAATTAGATTTCCTTAATTGATAATGCTTTTGACCAGGGGCGGCTCGTCAATAGGGACTGTGAGACTGCAGCCCCCCCAGTGGATTTCTAGGATTCACGAAAATAAAGTTAATTTATTGATGTTTGACTATCATTAACATGAAAACACCTATTCTCATATATTTATATGAAAAAAATTACTGCAAAACAATGAGGAAGTACGTAAATTATTTACTATTTAATGATACGAAAGCGGGGAAGGGGGAAGCTTCCTGGGCAGTATGGAGAGTGGACTGCCTCCCATGCAGTCTTGTCTCAGACGTTGGTGTGACGGTTGTTGTGAATGGGTGTGGAGAGCGGGGAGAAGGGGGGGAGGCTTCCCGGGTGGTGTGCAGAGTGTGGACTGCCTCCCACCAGTCTTGTCTCAGACGTTGGTGTGATGTTATGTATGTTTTTGCGTCGCTCTTATTTTTGATAGTGTTTAGCAATTTGCCAGGGATGATTTTAAAATATTATTGATCAGTGATGGCTTGTGCTCAATTTTAATTATCATAGATGTTGTAAGATCACAGAAACATCGTATAAAATAGTATTTATTCTTCTTTTCACAGGTAGGCCTAGCATTATTTTGCAAAATGGCACAAGAAGCAAAGACGGTTTCTTCATTGAAAGAACTCAATTTTTCACAATTAACAGCCCTCCCATCAATAACAGTCACGAGCCGCCACTGCTTTTGACAGCAAAAACTCTAATAACACAATTCACCTGGGACTGCGTAACACTAAGAAGCATTCATCTTAACAAATTCAAAATAAGCCAGAATGAACATATTTTTGTCTACGTGCGTACACGAATTAACAGAACCCCAGCAAGCGGAACTTTAGTAACAGTTAAAAAATGAAATAGAAATATAAAATAAAACCTCTTTCGGTGTTGTTTGGTCCCAACATCGAACAGCTGTTCTTCGGTTCTTGACAAACAACAGCGAAAAGTGGAATGGAAACCGATGTCTTTCCTTTTGCCAGATTGTTCGCCCGCAACGTTCAAGTAAAAACAGCACTATTGATGAAACGTTCTCATCGAAGCACGACCTTTTCGTGAAACACTCTTTGTTAGTTAGTCCTAGGGATGCTACACTGCGTCAGGGTCGGCAATCACGTGGCTAGTCAATCAATGAATTTCAATCTTGAAATCGTACCTGAATGGAGAATATCGTCAAGGGACCACCCTTCACTCGGTCCACTCTCCATTGTATCTATCTCCAATATTATTCTACAATTATGAAATTTAAATCTTGAATCAATCAACACCTAGACGTTAAAAATGGCTTCAGCTCTTTCATTTCTTTCATTGGTGTATGTACGTGTGTGTGTGTGTGTGTGTGTCCCCGTTGGTGAGCTTGCTGTGAATATCACAAGGCAATATCATGAATACATACATATATATATATATATATATATATATATATATATATATATATATATATATATATATATATATATATATATATATATATATATATATATATATATATATATGTAACAACATTCCATGAATTTGGTATATTTACAATTTTAGCTATAATGTGTTCTGTGTAGTAGTATTAATTGTTGAAATACCTTCTGCAGTGAACTGTCAGATCTCAAAAGAGTTAGTGATTTGGACAACTTAACAGCGTAATTTATAATTAGTGATACGTTTCAATTATAACGTAGTATGGGATCATGTGTTCTGTCCCCCAGCAACAAGCATTCTGTACGCGTGATTTCGTATGTTGTGTTTTGGTTCAATTGTCATTGTGAAAAATAACTCATTAGCAAGCGAGGGAATGGCAATCAAGTCGTGTAAGGTTTCGTCTCACACGAGAAAAAGACGAATGGTTTCGCAATGTTTCATGTACTGTTCTGAAAACCAACTTTGGTTCTTTGTTTTGTTTTGAAAGTGTGTCACTTGTGACTGGCTGGCTGCCAGCTGCTTTGATCTTGTTGAGATTTTGTTAAGAGCTTCATCCCATATGATTTTCTGGTAAAAACATGTACCTTTTTTAGAAATGCAAACAAGTGTTGCACTGAAGCACATGGCAACTCTATCATGGTTAAGAGTACATTGCTCTTATCATGCATTGTTCTAACGCGTTAGTTGGCCCCAAAATGTTTTGCTCAGAAATAGTGACGTGATCTGGTTGTTTCATTTCTTGCTGGAATCCAAAAGTTTGTTCATTCTGATTTCTTAGACCATTCGTGTGGTTCACTCTCTCTATCTCTCTCTTTCTTCAAAAGAGAGAAATTTTTAACATAAAGTGTTAGTGTGGTCACTGGTATTGGTTTTAGCTTTTGAGATCTGAATGTAAGAAAAGTGTGTAGTGTGTAATGGCACCTATCAGAAGTGTATTTTGCGAATCTCAAGCAGCTGCATTTCGAGTAGATTTTGCAAAAGTTTTCACAGGTTTGTGCAAGGTAAAGTGAATTTTACTTATTATTACCATGGTGTAATAAGGTATATTAGGGAAATTTTGCCTTAGCAAAATTATTATTGGTAAATCTTTTGTGTATTTTTGTGTTATTGTGTTTGCAGTCTCTTGATTTTTCACATTTTACATATTGGTGATTTAACATTTATTCACTTAGCATTTTAAATACTTCTCGATAATTTAACATTGCATACTTGATTTAATTTTCATTTACTAAGATGTTCTTTTCAAATCTTGTGTAATTGATAGTTTAAATTTTGCTTCATTGAATTAATTTCTTGATAAATTAACCTTAGTAATTTAACTCAAGAATTAATTCAATTTTGTGTTGTTTTCAAGTAATAGTAAATTTTTCAGATTGTGAATTCTGATTATAAATTTAAAAATAAATATTTGGATTTAATGATTTTAAAAACAGTCTTTCATTTATTGACCACCAGTGAATAGGATTAATTGTGTGCAACAGACAAAGTGATAAACATGTTTTGTTCCTTTAGTTTTGCTGAAGTGAATTAAGACCAGGGAAACAGTTAAAGTTGTTTGATGGAGTGATGCCCTTTTGCTCTAGTATATTTCTTGTTCAAGTGTTGATACCTCACACTTGTTTTGATAAACTTAGTTTGATTTTTCAAGCGACTGATAAGCTTTTAAGGGATCATTGTTACCTTTAGAGTACTCAGTCGTAACTTTTATTGTTATGAGAGTTCAGGTAGCTGGCTGAAGTGGGGTAAATTTTTGAATTCTGTGATTAGTTGTGTAATAACTAGGTACTTGGAAGACTTCGTGACGATAAAATTTGGTGGCCAGGCCCGGGAACAAAACAAAATATCACTCTCGTTTACAGTTTATACTGGTGGTGTGAGGGATGTATTTTGTTAGGAGAGTGATCACATAATTATTTTTGCATTGTATTGTGAATTATTTATTCGAGTAACTTAGAGAAAATGGCTCAGTTCAATGTGCAGAAGTTTTTAGCAGTTCCTTCCACCCCAGAGTTATCTGAATCCAACCTGACTAAGGCACAGTGGATTGCTTTAGCAGTGGCATGTCGGGTTAATGTGTCTAGCGGTATGATTAAGGCACAAATCAGATGTATTGCAATCCAAGCATTGATGGTCTCTGGTAAAATAGATGAAGAGTTAGGAGAGCACAAGGATTGTTGAATGCAGCTGAGGAAGACTTTATAAATAGACAAGAGGAACTGAAAGCTAACACTGAGTCTGAGATAAAAAAAGAAAGAGAAAAGTGATGTGGAAGCAGAGCTTAGATGCATAGAAGCAGAAGAAAGTTTGATTAAGCTGAAGATGCAGGCTGAAAGACAGAAAATGCAAGCAGAAAAAGAGAGGAAAGAGAAAAAAGTTTGATTAAGCTGAGAATGCTAGCAGAAAGAGAAAGAGAAGAAAGGGAGAAAAGAGAAGGAGAAGGAGAAAAATGAAGAGAGAAAAGAAAAGGAAAGACAGAGAAGAAGGAAACGCAGCAGATGAAGAAAGAGAAAGAGCAAAAGAGGAAAGGGAAAGAGCGAGAAAGCAAGGAGATTATGAAAGAGAGATGAAATTAATAGAAGCTCGCTCTAAGTTACCTGTGACACCATCTAACCCTACCAAAGGTAATTCAGACCCTATATTTGATGTGGCAAGAGTGCAGAAGTTAATTACAAAGTTTACAGAAGAAGCTCCAGATGAGTTTTTTCATCACTTCGAAAAGTGGCTTCAGGTATGGGATGGCCAGAAGATGAATGGTCAGTTTTGATGCAGAGTGTTCCCACTGGTAAAGGAAGAAGTGCCTATTTAACCTTATCAGCTGATCAGTGTAAAGAGTACAAGGTACTCAAACAAAATGTGCTACAAGTTTTCCAGATGACCCCTAAATATTACAATGAAAGATTCAGATCTTTGAGAAAGGGTGACAAGATATTTTGGATTATGCCTACAAAGTAAGATGTTTCAAACGATGGTTGGAGGCTGCTAAAGTTAAATCTATGGACGAACTTGTGCAATATCTTAGAGGAATTCTCGAACACATAAGAGTCTATTTAAGGTTTTAGGTATCATCCAAATTTCAGGAACATTACAACTGGGAATCCTTCTAGTGGCAATGCCAGTACAAAGCCAGGTAATGCCCTTCAGCAATCAAATGTTGGATCCTCATCATCCAGTTTCTCATGACAGATACAGAAGACTAATGCTGTCTGCTTCAAGTGTGGAAGAGCAGGGCACTACAGTCGAGATTGTTATCAGACACAACAGCAGACAAAGCCAGTTGGTCAAGTGGTTAAAGGTAACCAGGTGAAACAAACTACAAAGAGCAGTGTGAGGAAGACTGAGACAGTTAGGATGACTGACACTAAACAAGCTGAGTGTTTAGCAACCGGTGGATATGTAACCTCTAGCAGTGGGTGGCTGAGCAGCTTGGAGGCTTTTAAGCCACATATCTATGAAAGTACACTAGCAACTCAAGGAGGGAGTGTGCAGGTACCAGTCGAGGTATTATATGATACAGGGAGTAACCGGAGTAACCATAGTGTGGTAGTTCGTGGTGCTCACCCACAGTTGGAGAAGAATCTCACCGGATATTCAGTTATTTTGAAGGGTATAAGAGGAGAAGATGTAACTCCTATATGTCACTTGCACCTGTCCTTTGAATTGGTGACAGGAATGTTGATTTTGCTGTAAAAGACTCACTAGCTGTTGAAGGTGTACATGTTTTACTGGGTAATGAAGTTGGTGGTGTCCATTTGTTCCTTGTCCTATATTGACAGACAAACCATTGAGGATAATCCTACAGTAGATTTAGAGAAGAAAAACCCCCACCTGTTTCCAAGTTGCGTAACTACCAGGAGTATGAAGAGAACTACGTCTGCAAGTGAAGAAACTGAGGGTTTACCTGCACCAGAAGGATCAAGTGAAGGATCTTTGAGCTTAGAAGAGCTGTTCCAGGAAAGTTAGCAAGGAAGAGATTTCCCAAGAAGACAAGGATCCTGTTGTTCTTGAAGAGACTCAGAGTAGTCAGTGTTCCTGAAGATAGTAGTAAAACTACAGTAGCAGAGTTAGCAGATATTGAGAGTCCAGCCCATAATGTTGGTCAAGTGACTAGAGAGAAGCTAATGGAACTGCAGAAGAAGGATACAACGTTAGCTGATTTGCTCTTCAGAGTTGTTGATAAAGAAGAGATGCAACAAACTCATACCTGTTATTATCTAAAGGAAGGATTGCTAATGAGGAAGCACTGACCTGCAGATATACTAGGAAATGTTGAATGGGGTGAATATCATCAAATTTTGATTCCATATCCACTGAGGAAGCAAGTGGTAGCAGTAGTGCATGAGTCTGGACATATGGGAATCAAGAAGACTGTTGAGAAGATTATGGACCATTTTCTTGCCCTGGACTTCACAAGGATGTTAGCAGGTTTTGCAGAGAGTGTCACACATGCCAGATAGCTGGAAAACCGAATCAAACTATTCAGAAGCCCCCCTACAATCCATAGACATTAGAGGAGAACCCTTTAGAAAGGTAATTATAGATGTGGTTGGGCCGCTTCCAAAAACAAAGAAAGGAAATGAATATCTGTTAACATTAATGTGTTCAGTGGCAAGGTATCCTGAGGCGATTCCTGTAAGAAGTATAAGTGCAAAGGTAATTGCTGAGAAGTGGGTGGAGTTTTTCTCCAAGTTTGGAATATCAGAAATTGTGCAAAGTGACCGAGGAACGAACTTTACTTCAAAACTGTTCCAGGATGTGATGAACTTGTTAGGAGTGAAATAACAGTTATCAACTGCTTATCATCCAGAGACCAAGGAGCCTTATAAAAGTATGTTAACTAAGTATTGTTATGAATCAGGAAGAGAATAGGATGCTGGTTTACCCTTGATGTTGTTTGAAGTTAGGAATGCTTATCAAGAAAGTGTGGGATGTTCACCAAATCAGATGCTTTTTGGTCGAGACGTGAGAGGTTCACTGAAGACTCTTGCAGAGGACTGGGAGGAAAATCAAGGGGAAATCCAAGGAGAATATGTGAAGAATTTGAGGAAAAGGTTAAGAGAAATTAGAAAATACTCTTTAGAAAATCTGAAAATAAGTCATGAGAAAATGAAAAGAAGATATGATGCTAAGACTAAGTTAAGAATTTTAGTGTAGGACAGCAAGTTCTAGTGTTCTTACCAGTGAAAAGATTTCCCATAACCAATAAGTTTCAAGGTCCTTATAGGATAATAGAGAAGTTAAGTGATCGAACTTACGTGAATGAAACACCAGGAAGAAGGAAACGACAGAGGAAATACATGTGAATCTTTTGAAACCTTACTTCTCAGAGACTAAAACTGAAACTGTGTCAATAACACAGACAACTTCATCTACAGATGACGATAATGGCTACAAATTAGGAGGTGAAAGCAAGATAAACAATTCTTCCTTATTGGAAAATTTGAAGGATAAATTAAAACATCTGAGTCTTGAGCAAAGTGGTGAATTACGTGAAGTGATTCAAAGTTTCCCTGAAATTTTTCCAGATGTGCCTAGGCATATCGATCTGACAAATCATGAGAAAAAGATCAGAGAAGATGGAAAACATTTTAAACAGAGATAATATCACTTATCACCTTTTCACAGAGATGTTTTGAAGAAAGAAGTGGAGTATTTGTTGCAGCATGGATTAGCAGAACCCAGTTCAAGTCATTATAGTTCTCCTTATGTGTTAGTGAGGAAACCAGGTGACTCATTTAGGATATATACTGATTATAGGAAACTGAATTCTGTAAGTGTGGCTGAAAATTATCGTTTTCTTCTTATTGATCAATTACTTGGTAATATTGGGCAAGCCAAATCTGTTTCCAAGATAGATTTGTTGCAAGGTTATTATCAAATTCCCTTTGATTAGGATGCTAAGTTGCTGTCAGCTTTCATCACTCCTTTTGGACTGTATCAATACCGTTTTGCTGTATGGTCTGATGAATGCACCTGCAACATTCTAGCGAGTGATGGATCAACTACTAGGATCCATAGAAGGAGTAGGTATTTACCTTGATGACTTTGTGATTTATTCTAATACATGAGAAGAACATCTGAAGATTTTAAGGAAAGTGTCCAAGAAACTGCGGGAAGCAGGACTTACAAAAAAGTGAGTTTGGAAAGGCAACTGTTCACTATCTGGGATTTGGAGTTGGAAAATGCCTTCTCGCTCCTGTTGACGCTAATGTAGAAGGTATCCGTAAGGGTAACCTCCCTACTTTGAGGAAACAACTACAAAGGTTTTTGGGCATGGCTGGATTTTATCGCCGATTCTGTCGAATTTTCTCAGGCATAGTGGCTCCCCTGACTGATTTTGTAACCCTACTATGTAAAGACAGAGAACATTTTTGGAAGGAACAATGTAACCGCAAATTATTTATCCCATTGTGAATCATTGGATTCAAGCCCAGGATAGCTAATCTTCTGTTGGGAGGAATTTCATTATATTGCTTTGAAATATGTATAGTATTCCATGATCTTGGTATATTTACAATTCTAGATACAATGTGTTCTGGTAGTAGTAATAATTGTTGAAATATCGTATGTAGTGTAGTGACAGATCTCAAAAGAGTTAGTGATTTGGATAACTTAACAGTGTAATTTAGAATTAGTAATATATTTTAATAATAATGTAGTATGGGATCACACGTTTTGTCCCTCAGCAACAAGTGTTCTGCACTCGTTATTTCATATGTTGTGTTCTGGGTCAATTGTCATCGTGAAAAATAACTCGTTAACAAGCGAGGGAATGGCAATCGAGTTGTGTAAAGTTTTGTCTAATATGAGAAAAAGACTAATAATTTCACAATGTTTCATATACTGTTCTGAAAACCAACTTTGGTTCTTTGTTTTGTTTTGAAAGCATGTCACTTGTGACTGGCTGGCTGCCATCTGCGTTGATCTTGTTGAGATTTCGTTAAGAGCTTCATCCATACGATTTTCTGGTAAAAACTTGTACCATTTTGAGAAATGTGAACAAGTGTTGCACTGAAGCACATGGTAACTCTGTCATGTTTAAGAGTACATTGCTCTGATCACGTATTGCTCTAATGCGTTAGCTGGCCCCAAAATGTTTTGGTCAGGAATAATGACATGATCGAATTGATTCATTTCTTGCTGGAATCCAAAAGTTTGTTCATTCTGATTTTAGAGACCTTTTGTGTGGTTCACACACACACTCTCTCTCTCTCTCTCTCTCTCTCTCTCTCTCTCTCTCTCTTCAAAAGAGAGAAATTATTAGTGTAAGCGTTAGTGTGGTCACTGGTATTAGTCTTAGCTTTTGAGATCTGAATGTAGGGAAAGTGTGTAACGGCGCCTATCAGAAGTGTATTTCATGAATCTCAAGCAGCTGCATTTCAAGTAGATTTTGCAAAAGTTTTCACAAGCTTGTGTAAGGTAAAGAGAATTTTACTTATTACCATGGTGTAATAAGGTATATTAAGAAATTTTGCATTAGTGAAATTATTATTGGTAAATCTTTTGTGTATTTTTGTGTGTTATTGTGTTTGCAATCTCTTGATTTTTCACATTTTATATATTGGTGATTTAATATTTATTTACTTAGCATTTTAAATATTTCCTGATAATTTAACATTGCCTACTTGGTTTAATTTTCATTTACTAAGGTGTTCTTGTGTAATTCTTGATAGTTAAAATTTTGTTTCATTGATTTAATTTCTTGATAAATTAACCTTTATAATCTAACTCAAGAATTAATCAAATTTTGTGTTGTTTTCAAGTAACAGTAATATTTTTCAGATTGTGAATTCTAATTAAAAATTTTTAATTTAAAAATAAATATTTGTTTTTAATGTTTTTAAAAACAGTGTTTCATTTATTGACCACCAGTGAATAGGATTAATTGTGCGCATAAGACAAAGTGATAAACATGTTTTGTTCCTTTAGTTTTGCTGAAGTGAATTAAGACCAGAGAAACAGTTAAAGTTCTTTGATGGAGTGATGCCCTTTTGCTCCAGTATATTTCTTGTTTAAGTGTTGATACATCACACTTGTTTTGACATAGCTTGATTTTTGAAGTGATTAATAAGCTTTTAAGGGATCACTGTTACCTTTAGAGTACTCAGTCATAATTTTTATTCTTATGAGAGTTCAGGTATCTGGCTGAAGTGAGGTAAATTTTTGAATTCTGTGATTAGTTGTGTAATATCCAGATACTTGGAACACTTCATGACAATATATATATATATATATATATATATATATATATATATATATATATATATATATATATATATATATATATATATATATATATATATATATATATATGCGTGTGTGTCTGTGTGGTGTATACATGTTTATACATATGATACACACACACACTCATATATATATATATATATATATATATATATATATATATATATATATATATATATATGGAGAGAGAGAGAGAGAGAGAGAGAGAGAGAGTTTATGTGTGTATAATTTCCAGATATTATAAATAAGCAGCATTTTCAGTTTATGTAAATATAAATAGTAATCTCAGTTTGACCCAATAAATCAAAATGCTAGGTCGATCTTGCCAGCACTTCCGGCTCTCTCTCTCTCTCTCTCTCTCTCTCTCTCTCTCTCTCTCTCTCTCTCTCTTCTCTCTCTCTCTCTCTCTCCTTGAATGAACACTCACATTCGAATAAAAGACTGAGCCCCATCCTATCTGCCGTCTTGGTGAACGTAGTTTTAGGAAAGAGAAAACAGTAATTAAAAGCTTCTGAGTGTGTCCCGATACTTGGTAGACTCGTGTGTGTAATGGTGACAAAAGGAGTTTGATCATTTTATCATTATTTGGTTGAAGCAAATTTAAAGTAGACAGAAATTTATGTGGAAAATGAACATGTGTTAATTAAGGAAACGTAGTTTCATTAGGAAGTGTACAAGAATAAAATGGATGACAAATAGGATAAAGTTAATGACATGAAAGTTGAAGGAACTTACGATGAGTGTGTAAAATTTTAGGACAGGATCACAAAATTAGCAAGGATCATGTGATGTTTTAGGAGTATGGGAATAGAGAATAAACATGGTGCACAGTAAAAGGAGTAAATGAGAAGTTAGCGAAGGTAAAACAGTGATTATTTAAGGAATACAAGGAGTCATAATGAGGTCAAGATGAGGGTAACAGAGAAAAAGAAAGAGTGTAACTAACAAAGGGGGAGAAGGTGAGTAAGGACTTCAATGAGAGTAAAAGTTATTCTCTAAGGTAGTAATTGAAATAAGAAAAATTCATAAGCAAACGCATGTCTTATTAAAAGATGGAAAAAGACCGTCTGAAGAGAGTGCTGTTCTGGGTTGATGAAGTATTTTCCAGATTTGTTGAATGTAAAAGAGAGAATAAAGAAAGAGAGAGGCAGAGCGATTCATAGGGGAAGAACACTGTTGGTTTAGAAAAGAAAGAGGGTGCATGGATCAAGGGTTTGCTATAAAACAGCTGTTAAAAGTCAGGTCGACAATGGTACCTCGTTCTGATTAGCGGACCTGGGTTCGTTTCCCGCTATCGCACATCACAATTTCTTCATATTTCTTGCACTTGGATCTTAAGACCTTGTAGTGACAAGCGTATCCAGAAAAACGGAAGAATTCGAGAAAGTTAAGAGGGCATTGTGGCTATTACAAATATATGTGTATCTGGTAAAAAGTGACCAGTAGATTCTACATATATATTTCAGCCTAAAAAAGCAATAAAAATCGATTGTCCACTTGGCTACGATGGTGAGGATGGGTCTATTCCAGCTCTAATATATATATATATATATATATATATATATATATATATATATATATATATATATATATATATATATATATATATATATATATGTATGTATATATATAATATATATATATATATATATATATATATATATATATATATATATATATATATATATATATATATATATATCTGAAAAGAGGGGCAATAGACTTTTATCCTTCTCGTGGTCAGGTCGACAATGGTACCTTGTTCTGATTAGCGGACCCGGGTTCGTTTCCTGCTACCGCACATCAGAATTAACTCATATTTCTTCCAACTGGATCTTAAGGGTTTGTAGTGACAAGCGTATCCAAAAAAGTACAGAGTTAGAAAAAGTTAAGAGGGCATTGTGGCAATTACAATCATATATTATCCGGCAAAAAGTCGTATGGTAGATTTTACATATTCATACATATACACATACATATATATATATATATATATATATATATATATATATATATATATATATATATAGAATATATACTGTATATTTATATAAACTATATATAGGGTTTATAGTGATAATATATATCCAAAAATATATATATATATAAAAGTTATATATATATATTATATATATATTACAATATATATGTATGTGTGCATATATATGTATATATAGTGTGTGTATATATATATATATATATATATATATATATATATATATATATATATATATATATATATATATATATATATATATATATATATATATATATATATATATATATATATATATATATATATATATATATATATATATATATATATATATATATATATGTATATATATATATATATATATATATATATATATATATATATATATATATGTATATATATATATATATATATATATATATATATATATATATATATATATATATATATATATAAGCATTAAGCTACAAATGTCCCTTAATATCCAATTCGCTCTACCTCGGAAACATAATATATTTTCATGTATGTTATCGAAGGGGAATTTTTAGTTGATAATAAGTTCGTTGTCCCATGGGGTCGAACCAACGAAAGACAAGAACTCAGGACTACAGTGACACCTTTACCCACACGGCCAACAAGTGAGGTATAAGTCTGCTAAGTAAAGGACGAAAGAGTCGAAAGGCCTCGCAGCACTCTAGTGTTTCCCTTTCCTTTGTGGATTTTATCTTTATTTATATATTCATCACATTCCATATTTTCGTGATTTAGTTATATATATATATATATATATATATATATATATATATATATATATATATATATATATATATATATATATAGTCAGTGGATATATCCCCCTCTCTCTGTAGAAGCCCGTGCATCATTCATTCTGCAATGTCGTCTGATATTCATTTGGGCGGCCGGGCTGGGAAAAGTGGCGGGCGAAGGAGAAACAAGCATAGTTTGAACTTGATCAGGGCTGTTAGTACCAGTGTATAGCAGTGTAGGAACACCCCCCACCCCCTCCATCGCCTGATCCTGGGAAACAATAGGCTCCAACTCTCAACCCCCTTTTCACCCCCATTACATGATGTGGGAGCATTTAGGTATGGGGAAGGTCGAATAGGCATATTGAGGCTAGGGGCCAGGTAGGATTTTAATCTGTAAGCACTTAGGCTTAAGTTCTTTTTTCCTCTGCTTTTTTGCCGGTGTATATCTCCTTGCAGGTACGGTTGGCCCAAAGTTCGAAATTCAAGACGTCGTGTTTTGGAGGCCAATTCTCCTGTGACCTCGTCAGGAACGCACATGCTGCATACTCTTCCGCTCCGCTGGTTGAACTACCTTCGACAGACAGCCAAGACGATTGTTTGGCGCCCTGAATGGTCATACAAGGTTTGTACATTGCAAGTAGTCGATAGCCAGCCCTGTTCCTTCCACTTAAACAACCCCTTGAATTTCCCATTTCTTTAAACTTTAACTCCTTCCTCCACAAAGCAATCTTCCTTTGTTATGAGTCCTGCTGGCCTCCCATATCTCGCCATTAATGTGCCTTGAATTTCAGTAGAGATCCCGTGCTAATTATCCATTTATCCCTCTCCCCGTGCAACTTAAGAGCAAATTTAGGCTAAGCAATGCCAGTGTTAAATTTACTCTTTGGGTGAGTGCAATCACGTGTTCATTGTTAAAGCCCATGCAGTTACGATTCCCATATTGTGCCTACGTGATTTCATCATAATTATCTGCTGGGCTACGTAGTGGTTAATATTTAACAGGTGAAAGGGTAATATTTATAAGGGAATTTAATTTCCTTCCGTGTGTATCGTCGTTCCTAATCTAGAACCTCTCTTACAGGAGAGACCAACCAATCCGTGTGCTCTGTGCCTGATAATTCTGACTGCATTCCCATCCTGAAAATATTCCTGGATGCAGTCCGATCCTTGAAATCCGTTGTGGCCTCGCCAAAGTTGTATATGAATTATTTTCCCCATCCTGGAGTTCAATCTGTTTGCAGCATCTAACTGAGACTATTTAGTGGATCGGGGCATGACTGAACCATTTTTATTGTAACTGGAATAATTGTATTGCACATTGGCCCCCTTATTAATCAGCTTACTTGTTGCCAACCATTGCATTATTGTTCTATGTGTCCAATTAATGAGTCTGCCCATTGACTACCATGTTGTTTTGTTTGTCTCCTTGTTTCATTGCTAAAGTCTCTGTAAATAAACCCCTGTAAATATGTAAAAGAATTCTAATTCCAAATGGCGACCTTCCTCCTTTAATTGTAAATCCAGGACAATCTAAGGTAAGTTTCCAATAACTTTTCCTTTGTTCATAATCTGGGCGCAATTGGTCCCTTTGCAGTCAACATTTCCACATTTGTCCAATTCTTCCCCAACCAAGACTCCCAGTTTATGACATATATATATATATATATATATATATATATATATATATATATATATATATATATATATATATATATATATATATATATATATATATATATATATATATATATATATATATATATATATATATATATATATATATATATATATATATATATATATATATATATATATATATATATATATATATATATATATATATATATATATATATATATATATATATACTGTATATATATATATATATATATATATATATATATATATATATATATATATATATATATATATATATAATGTCACGATGTGTATCAAGTACCTGGTTACTACACAACTAATCTCAAGATTCAAAAATATACCTCACTTCAGCCATATACCTGAACTCTCATAACATTAATTATTACGACTGAGTACTCTAAAGGTAACAGTGATCCCTTAAGAAAAGACTTATTTATTACTTGAAAAATCAAACTAAGTCTATCAGAATATGTGTGAGCTATCAAAAATTAAACTAGAAATATTCTAGAGTAGAAGGGCATCACTCCATCAAAAAACTCTAACTGTTTCCCTGGTCTTAATTCACTTTAGCAAAACTAAAAGAACAAAACATGTTTATTACTTTGCCTTATGCACACACAATCAATCCTATTCACTGGTGATCAATAAATGAAACACTTTTTCTAAAAATGTTAAATACAAAAATTAATTTTTAAATTCAAAGTTTATAATTAGAATTCACAATCTGAAAAATTTATTATTACTTGAAAATAACAACACAACACTTAATTAATTCTTGAATTAAATTATGAAACAAAACTAATTCACAAAAACTTTATCAGGAATTTAAATTAATTAAGTAAAATTTAAACTATCAAGAATTACTCAAGATTTGAAAAGAAAATCTTAATAAATGAAATATTAAATCAAGTATGTAATGTTAAATTACCAAGAAATATTTAAAATGCTACTTAAATAAATGTTACATCACAAACATAAAAAAATGTGAAAATATAAAGAGATTGTAAATAGAAAAACACACAAAAATACACATAAGATTTATCAATAATGATTTCACTCGGTCAAAATTTCCTAACTTATCATACCATGGTATTAATAAGTAAAATTCACGTTACCTTACACAAACTTGTGAAAACCTCTGTAAATCACTTGCTGCAGCTGCATTACCACAATACACACTTTTTTACCAGGCGTCGTTACAAACTAAATAACTTTACTAAATTCAGATCTCAAAAGTTAATGCTAATACGTGACCACAAAACACTACGTTAAAAGTAATCTCTTTCTAAGAACGAGAGAGAGAGAGAGGGAACCAAATTAACTGGTCTCAGAAATCAGAATGAAACAGATTTTAGAATTCCAGTAACACGTGAAACAATTACATGATGTCATTAAAGCATTTTGGGTATGAGATACAAAAAAGCTCAAGAAGTAGGGAGGTGACGTCATTAAAGCATTTTGGGTGCGAGATGCAATGGAGAAATTTTTAGAAGGAAAGTGACGTCATCACAGCAAAAAGTTTTGAATGCAATCTTACAAAACATGGCGTAACTGATCAAGACACGTATTTTTTCTCTCAAAGTGGCGTACGTGACTCGAACAACGCATGTAACAACATGAAATCACTCGTCTTGAGCTCGTATGGGACGAATCGGCATTTGTTATCCAAACCTGTCATCACAACCCAAAACAAAGTGTTCTCTCTTATCTCAACTGATGACAATTGAAATGAAACAAGTCTTTGCTGGACACACACGTGTTCATATACTACGCTTTTATCAAGAAAGATATTATTCATTCTAAACTACGTTACTATTAAAATTGTATTATTAATTCTAAATTATGCTATCAAGTTATTTAATCATTAGTTATTTTGAGATCTGATGCCAAACTAAATATGACACTTCAGCAATCATTATCATTACACATAAAACAAAAAAAAAAAGTAAATATGTCAAAATTATAGGAGGATATATGTATTGCAAGGCAACATCATGAATATATATATATATATATATATATATATATATATATATATATATATATATATATATATATATATATATATATTTTTTTTTTTTCATGATGTTGCCTTGTAATACATATATCCTCCTATAATTTTGACATATTTACTTTTTTTTGTCTCAGGTTCCAGCTTCTATTAGACTTGTATGGCATAGTGGGCAGCGCCCTTGCCTTTCAATTGAAAAACCTGGGTTCGATCCCGATGTGAGTCAGAAATTTATTTCTGTTCCACACGTGATTGTGTGTTGATTACTTCTTTCTTATTCACTCAGAAGGGAAAATTCGAATGAAATGCCGTCTATTGGATCATTGCTGAGTCGGGAAGCTGGGGAAAAATCGCACCAGCGAGTTTTCCCGTTTCCCGAATCAGCAATGATCCAATAGACGGCATTTCATTCGAATTTTCCCTTCTGAGTGAATAAGAAAGAAGTAATCAACACACAATCACGTGTGGAACAGAAATAAATTTCTGACTCACATCGGGATCGAACCCAGGTTTTTCAACTGAAAGGCAAGGGCACTGCCCACTATGCCATACAAGTCTAATAGAAGCTGGAACCTGAGAGCAACTGCACCCAAGGAATTACCTGGGCAAGCCAACTGCTTGCATACCAGCGAGTTTTCCCCAACTTCCCGACTCAGCAATGACGCTGTTTACAGCATTTCATTCAAATTATCCCTTCTGAGTGAATAAGATAGAAATAATCAACACACAATCACGAGTGGAACAGAAATAAATTTCTGACTCACATCAGGATCGAACCCAGGTCTCTCAATTGAAAGGCAAGGGCGCTGCCCACTAGGCCATACAAGTCTTTTCGATCCTGATGAAAAAGATAGAAATAATCAACACACAATCACGTGTGGAGCAAAAAATGAATTTCTATCTTATTCACTCAGAAGGGATAATTCGAATGAAATGCTGTCAGTTGGGTCATTGCTGATTCGGGAAGTTGGGGAAAACTCGCTGGTATGCAAGCAGTTATCTTGCCCAGGTGATTCCTTGGTTGCAGTTGCTCTCAGGTTCCAACTTCTTTTAGACTTGTATGGCCTAGTGGGCAGTGCCCTTACCTTTCAATTGAAAGACCAGGGATCGATCCTGATGTGAGTCAAAAATTTATAAACACATACACACACACACACACACACACACACATATATATATATATATATATATATATATATATATATATATATATATATATATATATATATATATATATATATATATATATATATATATATATATATATATATATATATATATATATATATATATATATATATATATATATATATATATATATATATATATATATATATATATATATATATATATATATATATATATATATATATATATATATGTGTGTGTGTGTGTGTGTGTGTGTGTGTGTGTGTGTCATATTAGTGAATCTTTTCTAAGTTTTATATGCATTTTAGTGTTTTATCTATCTTTATTTATTGTGGCTTTTAATTCAGTTTTATTGTATTTTATTGTGTAAATTTTCCATACATACATTATTTTCATTTTGGTAGAAATTCCCAGAAGGCGTAAATACTATTTACCAAACGTCAGAATATATTGGGAAAACGACTGTCTCGTCGTATTCGTGGTCGGACCTCGTATGGAGTATACCCTGTCTTTTTGCTTCATCATCCTACCCTTCCTATATATATATATATATATATATATATATATATATATATATATATATATATATATATATATATATATATATATATATATATATATGCAGGATTAGTCAAGCTTCCAAGTTGTTTTGTTTGTGTGTGTATGCGTCTATAAACTATTGAGCAGGAATCGTAATATGAGTGAGACTACTATTAATTATCAGTTGATTGGAATTTGAAAAATGTCTGGAAACTGAATTAGGAAAGAAAAGAGTTCCAGAATACTAATTTTACCTTATGTTTTGAATATCAACCCAACCTCATGGTAAACCAGACTACTCTGCTCTATTTCGTGCTCTGAAGCACTTTTGTACAATGGAGTATACTTCAGTGCAACCTACATAATAAAGGATGGAAACTACCTCTTCATTGTAAAGCAAATATCACGACAATAATAAATAATGTCAGCAGACAAGTGCCAGATTTCTTAGAAAATGCAACCTATTCTTTTTGGCCGAAGAAATTTTGCTTTTGTACACGAAGCAACACCTGATGGAATTACTTCGTGATAATAGGAATTACTGAAAAGACTAAATGTTTTTTCCTCTTTTGTAAA
Organism: Macrobrachium rosenbergii; assembly: GCF_040412425.1. Lineage (NCBI taxonomy): Eukaryota > Metazoa > Arthropoda > Malacostraca > Decapoda > Palaemonidae > Macrobrachium > Macrobrachium rosenbergii. The sequence continues at coordinate 52,036,270 of NC_089796.1, forward strand.
ATATAAGAGACTTTAAAGTTTAAAACGGAAGAAACAACTACAAAAATAATAATGCTTTTAAAAGAGCTTACAGGCTTGATCTCTTATATACAAAAGTGAATGTCTGTTTGTTTGTATGTATGTTTGTATGTTTGTGCACTACAGAAATCCGAACCAATTGACTGATCTAGACAAAATTTGGCACGTGGCCACCATTTAACCCAAGTTAGGTAGTAGGGTAGGTTTCAAACCTGTACCCCCGTGATAGACAAACACAGACATTTGCCCCATTTATCGAGGCTACTGTCTCTTTTATCCATGTATTAAGCCATTCAAGTAGCTGGTGGCTCAACCAGGCATAAAAGATGTATGATGACAGTATTTGCTTTTTTTTATTCATTCAAATGTAATTATTTAATTTCTTCTTCGTTATTATCTTTGGACTTCATTATTTTGACTGCTGCATGACATCACGATAACATATTTCGTTATAAAGTCAGTTTAAATGAGGTTTGGAATAATATCAGAAAGGGAGAAAAAGCTTCTGTCGAAAGTCATTTGTCTTATTCATTCGTGCATGCGTAGTAGCTGCTGGCTCAACCCAACGTGCAAGATGTACAATGACAGTATTCCCTTTTTATTCTTCGTTCAGATGCGAATATCCTCGTTAATTCGTTTGCTTCTACTTCGTTTTTACCTTTGGTATTCGTTATAGTGACTGCATTGTGACGTCATGGTGACGTATTCCATTAGAAAGTCAGTTTAAATACGGTTTGGAAAAATATTAATTATTGGGTGGTTTGGCAACAACACTTGACCATATGCCTAAGGTTGGGTATTCATGATAAGGTTTACCTATCAGTTCACCCATGACTGTTCGAAGGATGAATGTCCACATGGAAAAAGTAGAACTGTCAGTCGAACCGACAACACAAGCATAAACAGAAAAAAACACAAACACTTAGATAATCACACACACTATAAAGATAAGTCCACCATTTCGATTTCAACTGCTAGGCCTGATGATTACACTACCATTCCTTCCTTGAGTTTGTGAAGTTTCGTACAGTAGAGAGTTAGTAGTACATGTTAAAATTGATTGCATCCTTAATAAAAGTTCATTGTAATTTGTTTAACGCAGTTTGCTATGTAGATCGTTTTCTTTGAGATAGGCAGATTCCCCTGTGACTTTGTATCGCAGTGCAAGCATTCTTCAGAAGTAAACACACAAAGGGGGAACTTTGTGTTTTTCTGACCCTCTGCAGTTTTTACCATGGTAACTTCCACTAAACGAACATAATGAGGTTATCAAACCTAATAGATTATGGGCCCAAATGAGGTTGAGTGTCCTGAAATGGTAATGAAGACTGCATGTGGTATTTGAGGCTGATAACTTAGAGTTTTTGTTTGGAGGAGCTTCGGCATCGGTTGATGTCTGCTGTTGCTGCCATAGAGATTTGGCGACAATCACCTGAAGTCAACGAGCTAGGCTATACTTGTTGTGTAGTGGACTATGGTACTCTTGCCACTAATGTGAGTAGCTTTAAAGTGCCTCTATTATTTTATTTTCGTCAGAATGTCTGACCTGAGAAGTGTCATTGTGCCACTAAATGGCACTAATTATGCTACTTGGAAAGTCCGGTGTCAGATGGCGCTCTTTAAGGAGAATGTTTGGAGTCTGATTGATGACATGGAGCCTATCCCTGAATGCGCTGATCTGGGTAAATATAACAAGTACACTTTGAAAAGGAATAAGGCATTGGCTATCGTAGTTTTAGCTGTTGATCCAAAATTGCTGTATTTGTTAGGAGATCCAGAAGATCCACAGGTGGTTTGGAAGAAACTTTCCAACCAGTTTCAGAAAAAAACCTGGTCAAATAAATTAGCTTTAAAGCGTAAGTTGTTCTCTTTGAAATTAATAGAAGGTGAGTCTGTACAGGAGCATATTAAGACAATAACCAAGGTTTTTGATGAACTCAGTGTTGTAGGGGATCTGGTAAGTGAAGAAGATCGGGTCGTGTATCTGTTAGCAAGTTTGCCTGAATCTTTTAGTATGTTGATAACTGCTTTAGAGGCAAATGCAGATGTTCCCAAAATGGAATTTGTTACTGAAAAGCTTTTGCATGAGGAAAGGAAATCCTTGTTACAGGAAGGTGATAGTAATGTAAGTGTGAAGCAAGAAAAAGCCTATAATGCTTCTTGTAGAAAAACAAAGAAACCCTTTTAATGTCACCATTGTGGTAAGGTAGGGCACATTAAAAGGAATTGTAGATTTCTGAAAAATGATGATCCTAAGGCTAGGCCTAGTACTTTTAAAGAAAAATCGTACAGTGCTGAAACAAAATATGAAAGTGATGAGAGTGTAGGCCTGCTGGCTGCTCATGCTATGTCAGTATATAGTAATGATATATTGCCTGAAACATGGATTGTAGATTCTGGTGCAACCTGTCACATGTGTAATAATAAGAATCTTTTTGTTGACTATGGTGATAAAGATATTGTTTCCGTTGCTTTTGGAGATAGTCACTTATTAGAGCTTGTGGTTCGGGCAAAGTAGCCATAAAATGTTGTTGCCTGATGGTAAAGTGAAGAGCTGCACATTGAATGATGCATTGTATGTACCAAAGTTGTCTTTTAATTTACTTAGTGTGTGTAAAGCTACAAAACTTGGAAATGTCACTCAGTTTTGTGGGGATGAGTGTAAAATTTTTGATGCCAATAATAAGTTGATTGCTTTTGCAGAGAAAAAAGGTAATTTGTATTATTTAAAATGTGCAAAAACTGATCATAAGAGTAACGTTGTCTGTAAGAAGGTTAGGCCTAATGAAAATATTTGGCATAGAAGGTATGGCCACTTTGGTGTTGATAACTTAAGGCTGTTAGTGAAAGAAGGTTTGGTAGATGGTTTGAAATTTGATGTTGATAAAGATTTGGAGTTTTGTGAAACATGTACTAAAGGAAAAATTAAGAAAACTCCCTTTCCATGTAATAAAAATAAAGTTATTAGATATAGAGAACCACTTGATTTAATTCATAGTGATGTGTGTGGAAAAATTAATGAGAAATCCTTGGGTAAGTGTGAGTATTTTGTAACTTTCATTGATGATGCAACTCGCTGTGTCTGGGTTTATGCACTCAAAGGTAAACATGAAGTATTTGAAAAATTCGAAGAATGGACGAGTTGTTTAGAGAATCAGAAAGGTAAAAAGATTAAAACCCTATGCACAGATAATGGAGGTAAATACACATCAAATGAGTTTGAGAAATTTTTGAAAGGTGCCGGTATTCGGCATGAGTACACCATACCCAAAACACTTGGGCAGAATGGTGTCAGTGAAAGAATGAACAGAACATTGATAGAGCATGTCAGAGCAATGTTGACTGATTCAGTGTTGCCTCATAAGTTTTGGGCAGAGGCACTTCACCATATGACACCTTATCAGGCATTACTGGAATTAAGCCAAATGTTCAACATTTTAGAGTTTTTGGTTTGTTTGTTATGTTCATATTCCTAGAGACGAAAGGAAAAAGTTAGACTCAAAACCATAAAGTGTATCTTTCTTGGTTATGGTTCTGATGTAAAAGGGTACAGACTGTATGACTTAGCCAAGGAGAGAATATTATATAGTCGTAATGTTATTTCCAATGAGGAACAGCATGACGTTCAGAAGGAGAAATTTAAATTAGAGTTTGAAACTCCTATTATTGAAGTATCTCATCCACCAGAGGATGACGAAAATGAACAGCCTGAAGCTACAGTAAGGCAGTCTGTAAGAGTGAAGCGACCACCAAATATGTATGGTGAGTGGGTTTCAGTTGCTCATGAGACAAACGAACCAGCATCATTCACTGAAGCATTGATGGGGCATGAGAAGGATTATTGGATTAATGCAATGAATGAGGAAATTAATTCTATTCATGATAATGATGTTTATGATTTAGTTGAACTTCCTGAGGGTAGAAAAGCCCTTAACAGTAGATGGGTTTTTAAAAGGAAAATGTCAAGTGATGGTTTTATTGAACGATATAAAGCTCGTCTTGTCGCACAAGGTTTTTCACGAAAGTTTGGTGTGGATTATGATGAAACATTTTGTCCTGTTGTAAGATTTGAATCTATTCGTACTGTGATTGCCTTTGCTGTTCAAAAGGGTTTGAAACTGCATCATATGGATGTGACCTCAGCATTTTTAAATGGTATACTTACTGAAGAAGTATAAATGAAACAACCAGATGGGTTTATAGAGCAAGGTAAGGAACGTCTGGTATGTAAGCTAAAGAAAAGCATTTATTGATTGAAACAGTCTCCAAGATGTTGGAATTGTTCTCTCGATGACAGTTTGAAAAGGCCAGGTTTTGTGCAAACTTCAGGAGATCCTTGCATTTATGTCAAGTCAGAAGGAGATCCCTGTATCATAGCTGTTTATGTTGATGATTTAATAATAGCATGTAAATCAGATAAACCGATGAAGGAAATTAGAGTCCCTGGCTTTACAATATAAAATGAAAGACCTAGGTGAGCTTAATTATTTTTTAGGTGTAAAAGTTGTACAAGATACTTCCAAAGGTCAAGTATGGATTGGTCAACCATCTTATACTGAAAATGTCTTTAAAAAATTTGGCATGGAGAATTCAAAGCCTATAGAAACACCAATTGATCCAAGTCTAAAGCTATGTAAAGCATCTGATCAATACTTAGAATTTGATCAGAACATGTATCAGTCAGCTGTTGGGAGTTTATTGTATTTGTCTTTAAAAGCAAGGCTTGATATCACATTTGCAGTGAGTAGTGTTTCTAGGTATTGTGCTAAACCTGTCATTCGGCACTGGAAAGCAGTGAAGCGTATAATGAGACATCTAAAGGATACACATCATTTTGGAATTTTTATAGCAATAATGGTATTTCAGAGATCACTGGGTATTCAGATGCTGATTTGGCAGGTGACACCGATGATCGCAAGTCAACTTCCGGTTATTGTTTTCACCTTAGTGGTGGTGTTGTAAGTTGGAGTAGTAAAAAAACAGAGTTATGTGGCTTTATCAACTGCTGAAGCAGAGTACATAGAATTAGCTAGCGCAGCACAAGAAGCTGTTTGGTTGCAGAAGCTAACTGGAGATTTGAAATTTGAATGTAAAGGCCCAGTGTTGATTTTAGAAGACAATCAGTCTAATATTGCTATGTCAAGAAATCCTCAGTTTCATGGTAGATCAAAACATATTGATGTTAAATTTCATTATGTATGAGATCAATGTGATAGAGATGTAATTCAGTTGCAATATTGCCCAACAAATGATATGATTGCTGATATATTCACTAAGGGTTTAAGTCAAGAAAAATTTAAAAAATAGAACAAATGTTGGGAATGTGTAAAAATTAGTTGATTTGTTGCATTTGCTCATGCACACTGTATTGATTAACTTTGTATTAAGTTTAGGAAGGAGTGTTAAAATTGATTGCATCCTTAATAAAAGTTCATTGTATTTTGTTTAACGCAGTCTGCTATGGAGATCGTTTTCTTTGAGATAGGCAGATTGCCCTGTGACTTAGTATCGCAGTGTAAGCGTTCTTCAGAAGTAAATACACGAAGGGGAAACTTTGTGTTTTTCTGACCCTCTGCAGTTTTTACCATGGTAACTTCCACTAAATGAACATAACAAGGTTATCAAACCCAATAGTACATTCATGTACACTAAAACCACTACAAATTCGTGCAATATGCTGAAGTCTGATCCATGACAACTCCTCCATTTTTCTGTGCAGTGCATTTCACATAATTGATAAAAGATCCATCTGCTGTTGCAAGGGAGACAGATGTCCCCCTCCACAAACCACACACTCACAAACACATAGACGCACCTGAGCCCATAGAGAAATATAAGGTTTTTTATTTATTGTCATTGTTAAATGGAGATGCCTTTTATTCTTTTCTAATAGAGGAACTTAACTCCCCTCCCCTGCTCCCCCCTTCCCTCCCCTCTATCATCCCCTCACCCTTCCAATTCCCCTACCCCCTTTCCTTCTCCCTTCTGCATTTTTCCTAATTATTCCTAACAACTGAAGACCCACTTGCCCAACACACTCCAGCAGAAGTGAAAGTCTATACACGAAAAAAACGGGGTGAAGAACAAAGGATAGAAAGAAAGGAATAGCATTTGATATAGATGAAGTTTCTGAATGATTTCAGCGAGCTCTCCTCGATGTCAGAACAAAGATGGAGATCATAATTCCATTTCTAATCTTCCCACTTACGTCCATTTTCATGTGCAGTGAACTGAATATTAATCTGTTCTCCATACATTTTCAGTCACTAGTCCAACATGCTTCATAGTGTTTTGCACATATGCACTTCAATGGCATCAATAACCATTAATTCCTTTATTTCGCAACAAGAACATTCTTTTCTTGTACATATTATTGGTCGGTGGTTCTTTTGCGAGGAAGGGGGACGACGGTGTCCTTTGATGCCGCTCAGCATTCCCGCCTTTCTCCCTTCAGTCGTATTTTGTTTGACTGAATGACGACGCATCTGCGTTGCTCTTCATGGCTGCTGCTGAGGCATCTCAGGTGCAACGTTTTCTCTTTCCCAAGTCTTGACTGTTACACACCTTTGCCAGTCTGAGTATGATTTCTCTCTTTTCTTTATTATTTAATTTCTTCCATATATCAACTGCATATATTCAGTTTTGCTTATTGTCTTCTATTTTTCATTCTGTGTAATCAAATATACAATCCATTATTTACTGTACATATTTATTTCTGCTCCTTTTGTGCTCTGATTTTTTTCTTCTTCACACAAAGAAATTATCTTCCACAGAAGAGTACTGTCCCAGTTCCTCGTCTTTTTTTTAACCATTAAAATGTATAGGTTACGTGAATAATAATAATAATAATAATAATAATAATAATAATAATAATAATAATAATAATAATAATAATAATAATAATTCGACTTCTGTATTACACAACATCCATCAGTTAGTCTCTCTCTCTCTCTCTCTCTCTCTCTCTCTCTCTCTCTCTCTCTCTCTCTCTCTCTCTCTCTCTCTCTCTCTCTCTCGTTTCACTTAGCTTTAGTCAGCTCAAGAGATCCTCCTCACATGTGGTCAAGGTCGTACGACCAATAATCGATGCTTGAGTCGATCCTGAAATTCTTTGTTTATTCGTCAGCGATGACCTCATACAATTTAAACAAACACTTAATCGCTTTTCCTTGAATGTTACAATTCTTATTTAATGTAACCACCTCAGATAAAAAAAAAAGTTGTGTTTAAAAGTAAACATTCGAGGGACACTATTAACATAAATATTTGAGACAACTGAAAATCAATGAAAACAAAGGCTCAAGTTTGTGAAGATTGACAGAGAGAGAGAGAGAGAGAGAGAGAGAGAGAGAGAGAGAGAGAGATCCAATGTAAAAGGCATAATCTGAAAGTCACAATCCAAAATTGTCCATATTAACTAAAGATAGTAATGACAACATATACACTAATCGCAGTTTCATCATTCTTTATGTGAACACTGGACAGAAATTCTGCAAAGCCTTCAATGAGAACCTGCCTGAAATCTTTGATAATTGGGTACTGTAGACAGATAAACATAGGAATGCATCATTATGTCGTCACAATATCTTACCGACAATCTGTTTTCTTTCTTTTTTTATAGAAGTTGATTAAGGATATAAAATAAAGTTTTCAGTATTTCAATGTTTATTTTTCTAGTTTCAAGCTATGAAGCAGCTTGAAGAAACACCGTGGATAAGTACAATTTACAGCCACCCTACAGATGCATCAGTAGGGTGGAGAAGAATAATCTGGAAGTGTCAGGAGGTTGGAGGAGAAGAATGATACAATATAGAAGCACCAGGAGGCTACAGAAGAATAATCTGTAAGTGTCAGGAAGGTGGAAGAGAAGAAGGATACACTACATAAGCATCATGAGTGTAGAGAGGAATAAACTGGAATTGTCAGAAGGATGGAGGAGAAGAGTGATACAATACATGAGCATCATAATGCTAGAGAAGATTAATCTGGAAGTGTCAGAAGGGTCGAGGAGAAGAATTATACAATACATAAGCATCATAATGCTAGAGAAGATTAATCTGGAAGTGTCAGAAGGGTCGAGGAGAAGAATAATTATACAATACATAAGCATCATAATACTAGAGAAGATTAATCTGGAAATGTCAGGAGGGTGGAGGAGAAGAATCTGTTGATTTTTCACATTTTATATATTGTGTTTAACATTTATTTACTTAGCATTTTAAATATTTCTTGATAATTTAACATTGCATACTTGATTTAATTTTAATTTATTAAGATTTTCTTTTCAAATCTTGAGTAATTCTTGATAGTTTAAATTTTGCTTGATTAACTTAATTTCTTGGTAAATTAAAGTTTTTGTGATTTAGTTTTGTTTAATAAATTAACTCAAGAATTAATTAAATTTTTGTGTTGTTTTCAAGTAATAGTAAATTTTTCAGATTTTTAATTCTAATTATAAATTTTGAAATTAAAAGTAATTTTTTGTATTTAAAATTTTAAAAACAGTGTTTCATTTTTTGACTGCCAGTGAACAGGATTAATTGTGTGCATAAGGCAAAGTGATAAACATGTTTTGTTCCTCCAGTTTTGCTAAAGTGAATTAAGACCAGGGAAACTGTTAAAGTTGTTTGATGGAGTCATGCCCTTTTACTCTAGTATATTTCTTGGTTAACTGTTGATACGTCACACTAGTCTTGATAAACTTAGTTTGATTTTTCATGTGATTAATGAGATTTTAAAGGGATCACTGTTACCTTTAGAGTACTCTGTCGTAATTCTTATTGTTATGAGAGTTCAGGTATCTGGCTGAAGTGAGGTAAATTTTCAAAATCAGTGATTAGTGGTGTAATAACTAGGTACTTGGTACGCTTCGTGACAATAGAATTTGGTGTCCAGACCCGGGAACAAAACAAAATATAAAAAACTGAAAAAAATTAAAATTAAAACTTTTTAACCTACCTATGAAATCCTTTTAATTTTAATTATGATTTTAAGTTGATCAGTTTTGACATCAGCTCGTTGTTTACAAAAGTACCAGTAGAGGAATTACTTGAATTTATGAAGGAAGAAATGGAAAAATACACTTTCTCTTTACACAGGCCACATATTATTAAACTTGTAGAATTGTGTGTTAGAAGTTGCAAATTTGTGTTTGGTGAAAAGTTTTATGAGCAAAATTTGGCATGGCATTGGGCAACCCATTATCTCCATTACTTAGTAACCTTTATATGGAATCTTTTGAAAGTAAGTACCCACCAAGGGTGCTTCCTAAAGGTATCCTGTGGATTAGGTATGTTGATGATATTTTTTTGTGCGTGGCCTGTTGACAAAAATGAAGAGAGCTTCCTAACAGCATTAAATGCCCTAGTACCTTCTATAGAATTTACCTTAGAAACTGAAGTAGATAATGAGCTGGCATTTTTGGACGTTTTAATTGTCAGAAATGATAAAAATTTTAAATTTTCTGTGTCCAGAAAGTCTACGAATGTGGATTCCTACATACATTTTTATTCAAATTATCATCCGAGAACGAAGATGATGGCTATGTTTTTCAGGGCGTTGCTGGTCAGTTGCCCTGACTTTCTCAAGGCTGAGCTTCGGAAGGTCTGACACATTGCAACAAACCTTAGATACCCTCATGATTTTATTGATAGAGCTTTCTTTAAAGCAAGAAAAATTTTTTTATGAAGTTGGTCATAGGAGTGATTTTAATGTGAAAAGCCTTCTTGTTTTACCAAACTGTAACCAGTTTATGGCCATCCCTGGGCTGCTGAGACCTTTTGAAATTAATGTCAAATTTTAAGAACTATATACTTAAGAACATGTTATTCAGGAATTCCACTCTACACAAAAATGGTTGCATATATGAGATCCTTTGCAATCATTGTAATAAAAAGTACATGGGACAGAGTGGAAAGGATCTCAAAACAAGGTTAAAACAACATAAATATAATGTCAGAACAGGGAATACTGACAGCAGTATGTTTCAACACATGAAAGAGTGCAACCACACCATGAATTGGATAGAAGCTAACGAGATCATGTTCTGTAAAGACATCACGAAAAGAAACATTGTTAAGTCAGGTATAATAAAGAAAACTCGTGTAGATTTGGTCAACAACAGCCACAGGATGTACAAACTGGATGAACTACTTGTAAACAACATTTTTGAAAATGAGTTTTTAAATGGTAGTACGGTGGTTTTAATGTTTATGTATTGCTGCCACAGAGGTGTCTTTGTAACAAATAATGAATTTTTCTATCACCTGACCCTGAGGAGGTGTGGGAAATAAACGAAATCGCTTGGTCAACTCCTTCTTTCATTCCTTCCTCCAGCTCTACGACAATATATATATATATATATATATATATATATATATATATATATATATATATATATATATATATATATATATATATATATAAGCACAAACACACACACATATATATATATATATATATATATATATATATATATATATATATATATATATATATATATATATATATATATATATATATATATATATATATATATATATATATATATATATATATATATATATATATATATATATATATATATATATATATATATATATATATATATATATATATATATATATATATATATATATATATATATATATATATATATATATATATATATATATATATATATATATATATATATATATATATATATATATATATATATATATATATATATATATATATATATATATATATATATATATATATATATATATATATATATAATCAAAAATACAATCGTCCTTTAATATCCAATATCGAAGTAATATATTTTTTCATATATGTTACGAAGGGGAATTTTTTAGTTATATAAGTCCACCGTATATATATATCAGGACTATAGTGATATATAACCAGTACAGAGTGTTTCAAAATTCCACCCACCTCTGCCACCCCCTTCGTGATTCAACAATAAACTAAAATTGATATGGACAAAAAACAAAAGTAATTCAGAACACCTGAGTTCGGTATTTATTTAAGTTTCTCTCTGAGTATTTAATATTTTATGTGTCCTCCATCTGCCTGTACCACAGCCTGCATTCTTGAGGTATGTTATATTTCAGCAATATATATATATATATAGCTATATATACAGGGTGTTTCAAAGACTCAAACTCCTAAAATTTTGGACAAAAACAAAAGTAATTCAGAACAGGTATTTATTTAAGTTTCTCTCTGAGTATTTAATATTTTATGTGTCCTCCATCTGCCTGTACCACAGCCTGCATTCTTGAGGGTATGATTTCAGCAAAGCAAAAAAGCTGAGACTCAAACTCCATTTCAGCACTTTCAATGTGTGAAGGTTAGTATACCATCATACGTCAATGTGTGAGCTTCAACACGATCCTTTAAGATACTACCAATGTTTTCACACACATTAAGGTCAGGGAGCTACCTGGAAATTCACTTGACGAGAAGAAATCGATACCACTGTTTCGAAGCAGCTCCTGTGTCTGAAGAGCCTTGAAACATGGTGCCTTATCATGCAAAAGTGTGACTTCTTCAACAGATAACACATTTTCAGGATCTTTGAGGAAAGGAAATACTCCACCAGTAA